>NC_090754.1:30366454-30371454 GCF_036898095.1 Palaemon carinicauda | reverse complement strand
TCCCAGTGGATTCCCAGCCACTGTAACTTTTGGGATGCAGTATCACGTGAGCCCCAGAAAAGGCTCAATGTGAAAGACCTTCCCTTTTTCTGTTGATCTTGAAGCCTAGATACTCTAGGAACTGGATCACTTGACTGGAAGCTTGCAAGCATTCTGTCTCGGATGCTGCCCACACCAGCCAGTCGTCCAGGTAGGCTACTACCCGAATTCCCTTTAGGCGTAATTGTTTGAGAGCTACGCTCGCAAGCTTCGTGAAAATCCTTGGGGCTATATTTAGCCCGAATGGCATGGCTCTGAATTCGTATAGTCTTCGTTGTAGCTTGAACCCTAGGTAGGGGGAGAGTCGACGATTGATTGGAACGTGCCAATAGGCATCTGACAAGTCTATGGAGACGGTATATGCCCTCTTGGGCAGTAAGGTCCTTATGTGTTGCAGTGTTAGCATCTTGAATTTGCAATTCACTATGAACTTGTTGAGTGGCGACAAGTCCAGAATGACTGAGCTTTTCCGAGTCTTTCTTAGGAACACAAAACAGCCTCCCTTGGAATTTGATGGACTTCACCCTTCGGATCACATTTTTCACCAACAGTTCTTGAACGTACTCCTCCAGAACGGGGGTGGAGTGTTGGAAAAACCGAGGGCACGGGGGTGGAGTGCTGTACCAGCTCCAGCCCAGTCCGTTCTTGAGTAGGCTGTGGGCCCCAGGGATCGAAGGTCCACCGATCCCGAAAATTCTGAAGTCTCCCTCCTACCGGCATCATCTCACTTGGACTGCCGTCCTGAGGTCTTGCCTCCCCGACCGCGACCGCCCCTGAATCCCCTTCCCCTTGAGGGGCGCCTAGACGAGCCTCTGGCTGCTCCTCTAGGCTTTGCTCGAAGGGAAGTAGACTGCCCTTCGAACGTTGGGGTGAACACCGTGGACTGTGTCGACACGGCCTGGGGTACCCACTGGAAAGTGGTCGGGGTTTGTGCCACCATCTGGGGCACTGAAGGCATCGGCAACTGCTGTTGCTGTTACTGTTCAACTGGTTTGGCTGGCCGAGACGGTAGCCTAGGCCTTTTAGTCTTCCTCTTCGGTTGGGGATCCTCATCCGGGGAAGACTTTCTCTTGATAGACAGGCCCCACTTTTGGAGAAGATTTCTATTCTCCGTGGCGGCCTTATCCACAACTTCTTTGACCAACTCGCTAGGGAAAAGGTCTTTGCCCCAAATGTTGGAGGAGATTAGTTTCCTTGGCTCGTACCTCACCGTAGCCGAGGTGAACACGAACTCCCTACAAGCTCTCCTCGCCCTGACGAAGCTGTAAAGATCCTTCGTCACTGTGGCCAGATGAATCTTGGCCACTACCATGAACATTTCATGGACCTTGGGGTCACTTGCCATCGTCTCAAGAGTGGTCTGAAGAGACATTGAGGCAGCCAGTCTTTCTTTTGTCTCGAGCTCTCTCCGCAAAAGAAAGTCAGACAGCTTAGGGAGGTTCTCACCGAACTGACGTCCGGCAATATCAGCCTCCAACTTCCCGACTGAGAAGGCAAGATGGACGTCCTTCCAGTCCTTGTGGTCCATGGGTAGGGCCAGCGACAAGGGTTTACACTCCTCCAGGGAGGGGCAAGGCTTGCCAGCCTCGACTGCTTTTAATACAGCCGCAAACCCTTTCTGCAAAAAGGGGAAGGCTCTAGCAGGAGAGGACACAAAGGAAGGGAGCTTCTTACTCAATGCAGTAACTTTTGAGTTTGGGAAGCCCCTCTCTTTCATCGAAGATGAAAGCAAAGCTTGAGCCTTAGCATGGTCCATCACTATGACCTCCTTCGGCTCTGTCTTCTCCTTTGAAGCTGGTTCCTTCCTCAACCGGACATAACAGTCCGGATATGACCCTTTGCTGGGCCAGAATTCCACTTCAAGGGGAACTGAACCCAGCTTATCCGACATGACGATCTCTCCAGTCGTCATCGGCATGTGCTCAGCATATCTCCACGGGTTAGCATCTGAGCACAAGGGAAGGTCTTTCACATTGAGCCTTTTCTGGGGCTCACGTGATGCTGCAAGCTCCTGCATCCGCAGTTCCATTGCAGCCGCCTTCTCCATATTCTCCTTCTGCATTTGTCGGATCATTCCAACAATGGAGGAGAGGGCCTGTCCCAGCTCTACTGGGAGAGCGGACGATGTTGAAGTAATAGGTTCAGGGATCAGAACCGGAGCAGCCGACACCTCGTTGGCTTGATCTTCATCCTGGCCTCCTGCCAGGAGGTCTTCCTCCAGACGCTTGGACACGTCTGACATCCTGTCGCCCAACTGGATGTCTTGCATGGCGACCGCCACTTCAGCATCCACCTGGATCTGAACTGGGGGGATCTCCTCTTGAGGCTGGGGAATCACTGCATCAGCTGATGCCCTAGGGAAAAAGTAAGCCCTCATCTTCTCACTTGGAAGATAAGGTCCAGAGGTGTTCTTCTGGAAGCCCCTTACCCAGGTGCGAAGCTTCCCCGTTGCTATATCCCTTGATTCCGCTGTCCTAGGGGAATCAAAAGCTTCGGTAATCAGGTTAGAGCACACGGTACATACCTGGGGGTCCCAATACCGGAGCTCACCTTTGGAGACAGCGCATGCTGCGTGTCTCCTACATAATCCATGTCCGCAGAGGTTCTTACTGCGGACGTTGCAGAAAGCACTTCCGACGTACCTCCTGCAAAGAGAAGAAAATTTCCATGAGTATCAAGTGAACTATGTATCACTGGATATGCACAGTTTAGCATAACAATTCAGAAAGGAAAGACACACACTTGTGTTTCCCTCACAACCAATTGCTGCAGCCTTCCAGATAATAAAATCGAATGGTTAATCTCTTCTAGAATAACCAATGCCAAGTTTCCAGAGGAAACAGGTGGAGCTCACACCTAAGCAATGATTTTAAAATCCTGGATAATAGACAAGAAAGAACTCACTTTCTTATCTGTAAGGCAACAGCAAAGAGCTGTGCAAGACAACACAAAAGTGTTAGAACACACAGTGCTGTACCAAAACTTATACTATAGTTTTCCTCTTACAGTATATGTTATACTGAAGAATACTACTTAACAGCTATAAGGCGGCAGAACGCTGGTTCAAATGCCTGTGCCGGCCGGCAGTAACTGCTGGCCGGCAACAGCCAATGTCGGCTACACAAGGTAGCACCCGGCTGCCGGCCACTGCTCTAGCGACCGGCAGACAAGGGCTGACATTAGCCGGCCGGCAAAGGTAAACAACCGATGCCGGCCAGCAGCAAAAGAACCAGAGGACTACGACTGCCCGGCTGCCGGCCTCATAGGCCGGCAGCCGGGTCAGGTACAGCACTAGAAGAAAACAGAATGGATGCCGGGATAAGAGCGTAAACTACCTCCAAGCCCGGCAATCCGAAAGAGTGCATATAAGGAAGGGGAGAATCTAATTCAGGCTTCCTGACCAATGACGTCTGGCTCTACAGGCAGGCATGGATGAGGGACCAAGGGCGGCCCGGGCAGCACTCAAAGCAGAAGTCCCTTGCCGGCCGGCAGAGTCTGCCGGCCGGCAAGGGACTGAGTCAATTCCACATCCTAACCTATCCTAGGTCCAGATGTAGAATGACGTACAGTGCTGTAATGGCTAGGCCATTACGGAGATAGAGGGGGAAGGGACAAAAGAGGGTCCTACCAACCTTGCTTTAGTGAAGGATCACCCGCAGCCAAGAAAACTCATCTTAGCCTAAGGGAGATCCAAGGAGGGAGGCCAGCAATACGTGCCAGCTCCCAAAGAACCAAAGCAAGGAAGGTGTTGCTACTCCCAGGGAAAGGATCTTATCCTCCCCCGAGAACAGCAACAAGGACTAGTCTGCTAGATCACAAAAGAAGGAATCATCTCTTACAGAAACCTTCAGTAGTGACCTAAGGAGGCTAAGCCTCCTATGTCTGTGTCAGGCCAGCGAGGGAGACTCTACCCCAAGCCAGACAAACACAGACTCAGACTCTGCTGTTCTGTCCCTCTCTTGAAACCAGACTTACTGGAACAGGAAGGTACAGTAACACCCCAGTATAGTTTTATCGAAAGTTAATTCAGATAAACCACTTAGGGATAAGCCCAAGGCTTAAACAGAGGGAAAGGGATTGCATACCTTCTCCGAAGAAAAGAAAGCAACCGGGGAGTATGAGAAAGTATACTAAGGCTCCATAAGCAACTTAGCATAGGCACCAAGAGAATCTATTACCTAAATCACCGAAACTCACTCTTATACTATCTTGGAAATATTCAACATAATCTTAAATGTATAAAAAACAGCCTAAAGCTTCAATAAAATTTTAATACACTCTGAAAAACCAAAATCATGCAGGAAGTACTAGGACCAAACGACTAGGCTACATGGCCTAGCGTAGGCCAGAGTTGGCGAATACTTCGCCAAAATAATACTAAAGCACGAAAGCAAATCCTATGTAACGCTAAATAGCTAAAATTTTATTAAAGCAAAACAACCGGGAATGTCGCTCTGGCTAACTAGAACTTATACCTAGCGAGCGACAGCGTCCATGACGCCTCCGGTAGGCTACGGCTCTTGTAACAAATATTAATCCTATTAATCACTTGAAAATTTACCAAGAGCCTACATTTATACATAAAAGAAATGGTACTCAACTTATCAGAGGCCGACGAAGTTGGAGAAGCCATGAAAAGCTGAATAAATCCAAGATTTGCGAGAAACACAGGAAAAAACACAGTTGTTAAGCTACGCAAAAAGGAATACAGATGGCGCCAGGATTGGCGCCAGGCACGCTTACGAAACTGGAGAATAGGGAGCCTTGGGAGCGGCTCCCCTTTTTTCTTTCCCGTTTTCGTTTCTTGCCAATTGACCCCTCGATACGTAATCTCTGTTTGGGGTGCAGATTGCCATGTGGCGTGTCAAGAATACGTCCTCTGATATGTCGCGATATCCCTTTCATTAGGGATATTCGCTCCAGGAGTTAGAATTCTGGTACCTTAAGGTAAATTCTCTGGG
>NC_090754.1:30346454-30356454 GCF_036898095.1 Palaemon carinicauda | reverse complement strand
CATTGCGGTAGAAAGATTGGCGTAGATCACACGTTAATGCCGCCAATATATTATTATGGATGTAAAACAAAACTGAAAATGTTTAGACAAGATTTTTTGCCGACGGGCCAACGTTCGGCCTAGGACGCAAAATGTGAGTACGGATCACAGCCCGATTGAACTGCCTGGCATTATTTAAAAATAATCAGATACAAGCATAATTCTAACAGTACAATAATCAACATGATTTAATCAACGTCACCGCCCTCCAACGTACAGTATTCTATTTGCCCGTATAAGACAAGTTAAACACAACCAAAGTTATCATACGCAAATAACCATGACGGGAATGGTTCAGTTTAACGTTGATGTATAAGTTTAGGACAAATTTCTTACCTTTAATTTGTAGCCAAGAGAAAAATGTCTAACACTAACGGGAACAGCCGTACAAGAACCACTTGTTAGCCTGGGGTCTAAAGAGGTTATGACAACTAAGGAAGTGATGGCTAGTGAAGAAAGCGTTTCTGAACTACAGCAAAAGCCTCAACCGATAACCATGACAAAATAACAGACACCAGAGAGCTTTGCATCAAAAAGATAGAAAAAGAAAAAGTTTCTTTTATTTGAGCGGATTCTTTGGGAACTAACTTACTACACTTTGTTTAGTTCTAAAATTAGCAAAGTGAATATTTTTAAGCACATATAATATTATGGATGTAAAACAACTGAAAAAAAATATGAAGATTCTAGAGATTCATTGTCACACAAAAATACTTTTACGGCAGATATATGCAGATAGCAAACTCGGGTAGGCTAATATAGGGATATTATTGCCCTCGGTCTAGTCTAGACCGTGATTAATGCCAAAGCACAACGAAGGAATAAAAAAAAAATGCTTTTCTGTTGCTATCAATTTATTGTACGAGCAGATGCGATATAATATCAATGCTGTCATGATGAAATGTACAATGGTTAATTCCAGTATAGCTTATCGTTTAACGCTTTCGGTAACAATCGTATCACATAGCAATTAAGGAAGAACTTGAAAGTCTGCAATCTTTTATTCCAATTCAAACACGCTTATTGTGTTATTTATCTTTGTTATGCTAATGTAACTACATGGTTTAATGCAGTACCAATTCAACTTTACCTTGCACTGACATTTCTTTTGGGAGGCACCTTTTGACAGTCTAAGAAACAGCTACCATGTATGCATCAAGCCTACATATGTATGGTCAGTTGAAACATGTGGTTTAGTACTTTTGCTTATGAGTTTCATTAAGCAGTGCAATTTTAACATATTGATGAAACTTATTTGACAGAAATTAATCATTTAGTATTTTATTAATTTTCAAACCATGCTTGACGTTAAACTGTCAACAAGCATGTTAGATTTTTAATAAATTATTATTATTATTACTATCTAGGCTACAACCCTAGTTGGAAAAGCAGAATGTTTTAAAACTTGAGCCTATATATCAGCAAGGATAGTATTTTCAAATAGGGTAAAACTACTAAGAAAAATATAAATCGTTCATCACCTTTGACCACACACCTCTCCACCTACCACCACATTACTGACCATAACACTTTACTCCATCTTCTCGTATCATAGTTTTATCAAACTCTCGCCTTCGTTCTCCCTCTGGTTTCCTCATTCCTTACTTATCTCTGCTTGTCTCCCTACACATCGATCATCCAACTTTCTTGCGTATTATTCGTTGCTTGGGTTGCTGGCCCCACATGGTCTTAAAATACTTAATTTTAATTGTTCATTACTTCCTTTCCTTGCTGTGCTATTTTTCCGTTGGAATCCCTAGACTTGTAGCATCCTGCTTTTCCAACTAGGGTTGTAGCTTAGCTAATAATAATAATAATAATTATTATTATTATTATTATTATTATAATACTAATAACAATAATTATTATAATTATAATAATACTAATAACAATAATACACCTTTTAATTTTGCCCCAATATCCTGGTCGTGCAACGCACTATATACTCGTTAATTGCTTTAACTTAATTTCAGGACTGCTTTCCTTGTCCTATCTCACAGTAACCCTATGCACTTCAAGACCTACAAGAATCAGATTGTATTTGTAGTATACATTCTTAGGTATCACTCAGAATATTACTTATTAATTGCCAAATTACCATTATCGAAGCACTTAAAAATCGTCTTCAATTTCTTCTTGAAAGCCTTAACATCTATAGTTTTTTTTCCGGATGTCTAGTGGTAGATTGTTATATAGTCTTGAGGTTTGATGTTTGAAAACTCAAAAATTCACAGTAGGGTTACATCTTGGCTCCGATAACTTGAAACCATCTGTAACTGTTCTCGTGTGTAGCAATTATTTTAGATATTTTGGGCGACCAGTTCTGATAACTTAAAGTGAGTCATTGCACATTTACTAAACTCAATTCTAGCTCTAATTAAGTCAGTGTAATTCAATAAGTATAGGCATAATTCTATTTCGGGATGGGACACCTTTATCAGTCTTGCACTGGTGTTCATTGTTTTGTAATATCTTAAGTTGCACTTTAGGTAGATTGTAATAGACGGAGCTCCAGTAGTCAATTCGGGCAATAACGCAGTTAATCACAAGTTTCTGTGCAGTGTTCATGCAGATATTTCTTTGCAAAAGCAATGTTTCTAAGGTAATGTACAGTGATTCTTATACATCTCTACATTTTTCATGTGACCATCGAAATACAAATCACAAAGTGCTATACCTAAGTGACGAACCCTACTCCATATCGGGACCAGGTTGTTATCAATATTTATTTGGATGTCACCCAGTTTCTTAAGCTGTTTTTCCTTCAAATCGCCATATTTTTTTTTTTTTTTTTCATTTAGTTCTAGTTTAACTATCATCCATTCAGGTAGTTAAATCGGTAGAACTTCAAGTTTAAACCTGCAGCAAATGTTTTCAAGTTGAACAGGCGGACATAAGTATCTTTTTATAGTTTATATATGAAATATATCTTTTAATGTTGTTACTGTTCTTAACATATTTTATTTTATTGATTCACTACTTCTCTTGAGTTTATTTCCTTTCCTCACTGGGATATTTTTTCCCTGCTGGAGCCCTTGGGCTTTTCCGACTAGGGTTGTAGCCCAGCTAATAATAATAATAATAATAATAATAATAATAATAATAATAATAATAATAATAATAATAATAATAATAATAATAATAATAATAATAACTATTAAGAAGATGGTTTACAGTTTCAGTGGTATCATCAATATAATTTATGAAGAAGTAAAACTGCGTGTCATTTGTATACAGTTTAAAATTTACTTCATGTCTCTATAGTACTTTCGATAGACCTTTAGTATAGATACATAATAAGATTGGCCTGATACACTTCCCTGAGGTAACCATGCCCTGCCCTGCTTAATGGTTCATATGATGAGTGAATTTCTATTTCGTACACGGTAGTTTCTGTCAAAGATAACGCCCTTAGTTGGAAAAGCAGGATGCTGTAAGCTCAAGGGCTCCAATAGGGAAAATAAGGAAATGAATAAACTACACAGAATGTAATGAATAATGAATATAAAATATCCTTAGATCAGTAACAACAATAAAATAGATCTGTCATATATGAACTATGAAGAGAGCAGCTTGTTCAGCATACAGTAAACACATTAGTTGCAAGTTTGAACTTCTGAAGGTCCACCGATTCAACTGCCTGATTGAGAATATCATTCCACAATCTGGTCACAGCTAGAATAAAACTTCTAGAATACTGTGTAGTATTGCACCTTATGATAGAGAAGGCATGACTTGAGATTATTTGCATATCTAGTACTATGTACAGGATGGTATTATTATTATTATTATTATTACTTACTAAGCCACAACCCTAGTTGGAAAAGCAGTATACTATAAGCCCAGGGGCCCCAACAGGGAAAATAGCTCAGTGAGGAAAGGAAAAAAGGAAAATAAAATATTCTAAGAGGAGTAACAACGATAAATATCTCCTATATAAACTATAAAAACTTTAACAAAACAAGAGGAAGAGAAATAAGATAGGAGAGTGTGCTCGAGTGTACCCTCAAGCAAGAGAACTCTAACCCAAGACAGTGAAAGGCCATGGTACAGAGGCTATGGCACTACCCAAGACTAGAGAACAGTGGTTTGATTTTGGAGTGTCCTTCTCCTAGAAGAGCTGCTTACCATAGCTAAAGAGTCTCTTCTACCCTTACCAAGAGGAAAGTGGCACTGAACAATTACAGTGCAGTAACCCCTTGGGTGATGAAGAATTGTTTGGTAATCTGTGTTGTCAGGTGTATGAGGATAGAGGAGAATATGTAAAGAATATGCCAGACTATTCAGTGTGTATGTAGGCAAAGGGAAAATGAACCGTAACTAGAGAGGAGGATCCAATGTAGTACTGTCTGGCCAGTCAAAAGACCCCATAACTCTCTAGCGGTAGTATCTCAACATACATACATAGAGAACTAACTGAACAACAGTGCCACAGATTACTATCAAGATCAGGAATAAGATTTAATAAACCACAAGGTTTTGTTCAACAAATTAATATGAGAATCAGCAGCTGAAGACCTGTCAAGAGGACAATACTCGAAACAAGGCAGAATACATACATACATATACCAAGGCACTTACCCCAATTTTGGGGGGTAGCCGACATCAAACAAATGAAACAAAAAAGGGGACGTCTCCTCTCTATGTTCCTCCCAGCCTGACAAGGGACTCAACCGAGTTTGGCTGGTACTGCTAGGGTGGCACAGCCCACCCTCCCACATTATCCACCACAGATGAAGCTTCATAATGCTGAATCCCCTACAGCTGCTACCTCCGTGGTCATCCAAGTCACCGGAGGAAGCAGCAGGGCCTACCGGAACTGCGTTACAATCGCTTGCCATTCATTCCTATTTCTAGCACGCTCTCTTGCCTCTCTCACATCTATCCTCCTATCACCCAGAGCTTCCTTCACTCTATCCATCCACCCAAACCTTGGCCTTCCTCTTGTACTTCTCCCATCAACTCTTGCATTCATCACCTTCATTAGCAGACAGCCATTTTCCATTCAACACATTCATATCCACTCTAGCTGCTAACTCCTTTCTTACACCTGTTCTCACCCTCACTACTTCGTTCCTAACCCTATCTACTCGAGATACACCAGCCATACTCCTTAGACACTTCATCTCAAACACATTCAATTTCTGTCTCTCTGTCACTTTCATTCCCCACAACTCCGATCCATACATCATACATGGCAGTTGGTACAATCACTTTCTCATACAGAACTCTCTTTACATTCATGCCCAACCCTCTATTTTTTACTACTCCCTCAACTGCCCCCAACACTTCGCATCCTTCATTCACTCTCTGACATACATCTGCTTCCACTCCACCATTTGCTGCAACAACAGACCCCAAGTACTTAAGCTGATTCACCTCCTCAAGTAACTCTCCATTTAACATGACATTCACCCTCGCACTACCTTCCCTTTCCAAACATCTCATAACCTTACTCTTACCCACATTAATTCTCAACTTCCTTCTCTCACACACCCTTCCAAATTCTGTCACTAATCGGCCAAGCTCCTCTTCCGCGTCTGGAACCAGTACAGTATCATCCGCAAACAACTGATTAGGAAAAATACAAATTACTTAAAATTTGTGATTTGTTCCAACAAAAAGTACTTACCTCGAACTACTTTCTTAGGAGACTTATACTTTAGGAGGTGGGCGTGGCCCTAAAAAGTTCTTGAGACTGTGCTGAGGAATATCCAGAGACCTAGAAAGTGGGCTAGGTCGTGTTGACCCCATAGAAAACGATTGAGAGGAAACTTCACAAAAATCTATCTTAGGTTCTAAGAATCTCACCTGTGCAAGAAATCCTAGGGGACATGTCTTCCTCTTGTTGAGGTACTCATCTCTGGCTCAGGGCCCTCACAGAGCCCACTTGAAGCAGAAAAAGGGAAAGAAGGTACAAGGGGGTTTAAGAAACGAACCTGTGTCTCTTGTGCTTGTTACCCGCGGTTATCACTGAGGCTATGCCTTTAAACCGTTTGGAGCGCGGAAACGACGGTACCTATTGAGAACCCGTCCAGGGATCTTCTTGAATAGTCCTTCAAATAGTGAGCCGTGAAGGTAGACTGGCTGGCCCAGGTGCCTGCCCTTAGGATCTGGCCCACTGCCATATTTTTCTAGAAGGCCAATGTAGTACTCAGGCCCCTAATGTCATGGGGCTTGGGTTTCCCCGGCAGGGGGATTCCCGCCTTACTGTAGGCCCTGATGATGACCTGCCGCAACCAGAATGAGATGGTATTCTTTGAGACTGGCTTCTTCACGAGGCATGTGGAAACAAAAAGACTTTTGATCCCGGGCCGGAGTCTTACTGTCCTTTCCAAGTATTTCCTCACTACCCTGACGGGGTATAGGCGCAAATCCTTCAAGTCGTCTGACCGGGGGATTGCCAGAATTGAGAAACCCTCAAACCTGGGATCCCATACGGCAGGGTTCTGGGTCTTAGCTATGAAGGAAGGGACGAACTTGAACGTGACTTCTCGTCAACCTTTCGAGTGAGCCACTTCGTAGGACAGACCATGAATCTCGCCTACCCATTTAGTTGATGCTAACGCCAGCAAAAAAACCATCTTGAGAGTGAGATCCTTGTCCACGATGTCTTTCAGGGGCTTGAACGGAGGTTCGGATAACATTTTCAGGACCCTTGCCACGTCCCATTGTGGCACCTTCACAGATTGCGGGCATGATTGCTCAAAGCTCTTAATGAGCATTGAGATATGTCTGGAGTTACCCAGGTCTATGCCTTTCAGGAGAAAAACTTGGCCCAGAGCAGCGCGGACTCCCTTGATGGCTGGAATAGACATGTTGACCAAGTCCCTGAGGTAAACTAGGAAATCCGCTACTTGCGGGATGGAGGCCTTCAGGGGCCTGATGTTCCTAGAGGCGCACCATTTGGTAAAGGTGGCCCACTTAGCCTGGTATACAGCTGTCGATGACCGTCTCAGGTAGCCCGACATCCTCGTTGCTGTACTCGACGAATAGCCTTCCCTCCTCAGGAGATTCTCGTGGAACCTTTGGAAGTGTGGTTGCTGGAGAAGGTCTGGCCTGTCCGGAAGGGGCCAGGGCGGCTGTTGTGTTAATTCCCTTAGGTCTACGAACCACTCTCTCTACGGCCACCAGGGCGCTACCAAAGTCATCCGTAGGTTGCTCGTCCTTCTTACCCTGTTGAGGACCTGCCTGAGCATCCCGAAGGGGGGAAAAGCGTACACGTCGAGATTGTCCCAAGGATGTTGGAAGGCGTCCTTGAACGCCGCTTTTGGGTCTGGAACAGGAGAACAGAACACGGAGAGCTGCGTGTTCAGCCTTGTTGCGAAGAGGTCCATCAACGGAGAACCCCATTTCTGAATGACGGACCTAGCTACTGACGGGTGTAGAGACCATTTGGACCCTACCACTTGCCCCATCCTGCTGAGGCTGTCGGCGAGGACGTTCCTTTTCCCTGGGATGAACCTCGCTGATATTCTTATCTGCTCCACTTCGGCCCATTCCAGAAGTTGTAACGTGAGGACGCACAGCTCCTTCGTTCGACCTTAGGCCTCCCTGCTTCTTTATGTAAGCTACTACCGTGGCGTTGTCGCACATCAACGCCATGGTGTTTCCCCGGAGTAGGTGTACAAACTCCAGGCATGCTCTTTGTACTGCCCTCATCTCTAGAACGTTTATGTGCTGGGTCTTCTCTAAGGCTGTCCAGTTCCCTCTTACTGATTTCCCTAAGAGATGGGCACCCCACCCCTCCTTCGATGCGTCCGTGAACAGGAGCATCTCCGGAGGGTCGGCCGCAAAGGGCATCCCTTTGAGGGTGTTCGTCCTGCAGCTCCACCATTCCAGGACCCGTTTCGTGTTCGGAAACACCGGGACCACTCTGTGGGGGGAATCCGTTTGGATCTAGCTTTCCTTCAGGTTCCATTGGACCTCCCTGAGCTTTAGCCCGCCCTGGGGGACCAGTTTCTCCAAAGACACAAGTTGGCCTATCAGTCTCTGCCAGTCCTTCGCTCTCCTGGGTTGGTCCGTCAGGAAGGGGCAGAGGACCTGGTCTAAGTTGTCCAGCCTGTCCGCGGAGGGGAAGGCTTTCACTAACCGGGAATCCAGAACCATCCCGAGGTAGGTCGTCCTGGTGGAGGGTATCAGTTGGGACTTCTTTAGGTTGATGGTGATCCCTAGAACGTTGCAGAACCGCAGCAACATCGTGCCTTGCTCCTTCAGTACTTCCTCTGAGGCTGAAAGTAGCAACCAGTCGTCCAGGTAACGAATCAGGCGGATGCCCTGTTCGTGTGCCCAGACTGAGACCGTTGTGAAGACCCTTGTGAAGACTTGGGGGGCAGTGGACAACCCGAAGCAGAGGGTCTTGAACTGCAACGTCTGGTTCTCCCATTTCACCCATAGGTACTTCCTGCTGGAGGGATGAACCGGGATCTGGAAGTAAGCATCCTTGAGATCTACTGACATCATGAAGTCCCCTTCTCTCAAGGACGCCAAGACTGATTTTGGAGTGTCCATTTTGAAGTCGGTCTTGCAGACGAACTTGTTGAGGGCTGAGAGGTCTATGACCGGTCTCCATCCTCCTGTCGCTTTCTCCACCAGGAACAGCCTGCTGTAGAACCACGAACCTAGGTCCTGAACAGGTTTCATTGCCCCTTTTACCAACATCGCTGAGACCTCTCCCTGCAGAGCTGTCCGTTTCAAGGGATCCTTGGGGGCTAGCCACTCCGCCTGCTGGTCTGGTATCAGAGGTGGAGGGTTCACTAGGAAGGGCAACCTGTACCCTTCCTTCAGAACTGTCACAGTCCACGGGTCTGCTCCGTGTTCTTCCCATGCTTGCCAAAAACGTTTGAGGCATCCCCCCACCTGAGGCTTCGGCAGGAGTAGGGGGCCTCCCTCCCTATCTTCTCCTCGAGGAGCGGCCTGAACACCCTCTTTTGGACGCCCCGAAGGACGGCCTATAGGCGGCTTGGGTCGAGGCTGATCCCCTACGGGAGGGCTGAGACGACTGGGACGATGTTGTCGCCGAGTTGTCTCTCTTAGGCTGGTTAGGAGCGGGCCGAGGAGGGCGAGGCGCGTCGACGGAGGACCTTCTGAACGTCGACCTTCTGACCGGGTGGGGCCTGGTCTCGAACGGTTCCTTCAGCCTCCGGACTCTCTCCATCGATTCCTCCGCTGCCTTCGGGGGGAAAGATCGAGTCGTCCCACAGGGTCAAGTTCCTCAGAGATCTGGCCTCTCTGTCCGGCAGCCTCCTAGTTAGCTTGCTTAAAACAATGTCCCTCCTTCGTAGGACCCAGTTGGCGGACATGGCTAGCGACTGGTATGATAGGAATTTCAGGGCCTTGCCTCCCGAACTGATGAGTTCCTTGAGCAAGGCCTGGGTCTCCGGTACTGTCAGGTCGTAGGACGACTGAACGCCCACCAGGGTGGAGGCCCACCAGTCCAGCCAGGGGGAGACGTTGACAAGGTCCTTCGATATCTCCTCCATCATGACTGCCTCCGAAGGAGAGAAGTAGATCGGAGCTGTGGACGCCCTTTTCTTCTGCTGGCTCCAGTGCACAGGCGCCCGCTCGCTGTCCCTCTGGGAGGTAGAACTTGCTCTGGGACTTCAGGCCTGGAGCAGCTTGGAGGCGCTCTGGCTCTTGGGCGCCTCGGCGTGGTTGTCCACGATCCTGTCCATGTGGACCCTTCCCAACTTAACGTCCCTCGCCAAAGGGAGGGCCAAGGAGGGGCGCTGCTGGACCGGGGCGTCCACTGTTCTGTTGAGGCTGGAACGCCATGCATCTTCGGAGGAGGGTTCCGGTACGTCCAGCCTGTGGTGACTTCTGATGAGGCCTATCACCCTCCGATAGGCTGATACCTCCGCTGCTGACCCCTCTCCATGGTCGTCGAGCTCCTCCGACGGGGGTGCTGGTACATGTGACGGGGATACTCCGACGGAGGACCTCGCACGTGGGGGAGTCCTGG
>NC_090754.1:30282479-30345954 GCF_036898095.1 Palaemon carinicauda | reverse complement strand
GAGTCCTGGACCGACGCTCTCGTGGGGGTTCCCGACAAAGGACGGGCATCGCCGTCGGAACGGGGGCCTCCATCCTGGGTCTAACATCTCTCCCGGAGGTCCTCGAATCTGCGGGCCTGCCCATCGAGGAAAGCCGAGGGCTGCGCTCGTGACGAGCTAGGTGGCCCTTGGAGGTCAGGACTCGGCTGCCAGACCGAAGGGGCGACTCTCTTCGTTGGGCGGATGGAGCCAGAACCTTCGCGGTCTTATGCCTGTCAACTGGAACCTGCCATGAGGAGTCCCTCCGTCGGGTGCCGCTGCTGCCGGAGGAGTATCTATCCAGGGAGCTCGTCCTCGGACGCCAACTTGAGGGGCCCAGTACCGCAGCTAGCTCCAGAAGCCTGTCGTGGTGAACCATCACCCATACGTTGCTCTTGGGGGATCTTGGGCGCCGACTCACGTGGCGCGACCTCGAGCTCGAGGGGGAGCGAGAGCGCGACAACTTCCTGCGGGACTTCCCCCTTCGTCTCCTGAGCTTCCTCAGCACCTCATCCTCCGAAGAGCAGGAAAGCTCCTCCACTGAGGAGACCGACGACTTATAGGCCCTCTTCGAAGACCTCGCCTCCCGTGGTGGTGTAGGAGGATTCCTGCGACGCTCCGTGGAAGACGACGCCTGCAAAAACACCTCTGGGA
This sequence comes from Palaemon carinicauda, assembly GCF_036898095.1. Classification (NCBI taxonomy): domain Eukaryota; kingdom Metazoa; phylum Arthropoda; class Malacostraca; order Decapoda; family Palaemonidae; genus Palaemon; species Palaemon carinicauda. The sequence goes on along the minus strand of NC_090754.1, from coordinate 30,345,282 downwards.
AGACGGCCTACGGCGCTGAGGGGGAGCGAGGAGGCTCTCCCGTGGGAGACCAGGTCCTGAAGCCTTCATCCATCCTCATCGGGGACCTGAAGGGCGTCTTAGGGGGAACCCACGCAGTGGGGTCCGACGGCGGGGAAAGCTCCTTCTCGACGTCGCCCTCGGCTGCTGAACCACCTGAAAAGCACGCCCAAGAGGCTGGAGAGGAATTAGCAACATTCTTACCCCACATGGGGTCATCAGAGGAGACGTGACCTGCAGGCACCAGGCCACCGTCTCCCGAAAACACTCCCGCCCCTCCCTCAGGCCCCTCACCCGCCTGGAAAGACCCCACAACCCCACTGTCATGAAGGTCAGACTCTTGGGGAAGGGCCGCAGGCCTCTTCCCCGCAACGGACTTACCTCGTCCCTTACTCTGGGTAGGGGAGGTTGGGAGAGAAGCTCGGACCGACGAGGCGCCCGTCGAAGCAAGGGAGGAAGGGACGTTGGTCTTCTTAGGCGACTTCTTCGTCGCCTTCTTCTTCTTGGTGCTATACCGCACCCACTGCACCTCATTCCACAACTCGCACTCCGATCACTTGGCGGAAGGGGAACACACGCTGGCCATGCACGAGGAACACAAGGAGTGCGGGTCAACTTCGGGTTTCGAGAGGAACGCTCTACACGATTTGCCAGCCATAGCCCCAGGACAACGGCGAAGATGCTCCATGATGAAGGAGAAGCACTACGAGACACAAGCGCGCACAGGGAAAGCACAAAGAGAAAGCACAATTGAACCACGTGGGTACCGCGTGGGACACAAAGGGTCGGGGACACACAAGTCACACTGGGATTAAGGAGAGCGGCGAGATGATATCGCGACGCGACCAGAGAACTTACTGGAGGTCGAGACCTGAGCAAACATGCTCTCTGACCCGGGGTTAGCCTCAGGCCGCGTATCACTCCGCCTGAGGTTACCCCTCATAGAAAATGGGTTTAGGGTAAACTTCACAAAACTCTGGTCGGATGGGAGGAGATCCCAGATACTCCTAAGAAAGTAGTTCGAGGTAAGTACTTTGTGTTGGAACAAATACATATTATACAATCTCACCAACCATTCAAGTACAGTCACACCCCCTTCCTTCAACATCTCAGCTCTCACATCATCCATACCAGATGCTTTTCCTACTCTTGTTTCATCTAGTGCTCTCCTCACTTCCTCTCTTGTAATCTCTCTCTCATTCTCATCTCCCATCACCGGCACCTCAACACCTGCAACAGCAATTATATCTGCCTCTCTATCATCCTCAACATTCAGTAAACTTTCATAATACTCCGTCCACCTTTTCCTTGCCTCCTCTCCTTTTAACAGCCTTCCATTTCCATCTTCACCGTCTCTTCAATTCTTGAACCAGCCTTCCTTACTCTCTTCACTTCTTTCCAAAACTTCTTATTCTCTTCATATGAATGACCCAATCCCTAACCCCACCTCAGGTCAGCTGCCCTCTTTGCCTCACTTACCTTGCGCTTTACTTCCACATTTTTCTCTCTATATCTTTCATACTTCTCTACACTATTACTCTGCAGCCATTCTTCAAAAGCCCTCTTTTTCTCTTCCACTTTTACCTTCACTCCTTCATTCCACCATTCACTGCCCTTCCTCATGCTGCCTCCAACAACCTTCTTGCCACACACATCACTTGCAATCCCAACAAAATTTTCTTTTACTAACTTCCACTCCTCTAAATTACCAGTTTCTCTTACTTTCACTTCGTCATATGCCATTTTCAACTTTTCTTGATATTTACTTTTTACCGCCGGTTTTATTAGCTCTTCAACCCTCACTAGCTCCCTTTTACATTCACCTATTCTATTCCCCCACTCTTTTGCTACAACTAATTTTCCTTCCCCCAAAAAATTATCAGACATACTGTTAGCCATACCCCTAAACATGTGCACGTCTTTCAATCTTCCAAACATTCTTTTAGTTATCAACACATAATCCATTAACTCCCTTTCTACCACTCTTCCATTTGCCACTCTTACCCATGTATACTTGTTTTTATCTTTCTTTTTGAAAAAGCTAGAACTTATCACCATCTCTTGCTCAACGCATATCTACCAGTCTCTCACCACTCTCATTTTCACCTGGTATGCCATACTTCCCAATGACACCTTCTACCTCTCCAGCGCCCACTCTAGCATTAAAGTCACCCATGACAACTACATAATTCCGTCTACCCAGTCCTTCTACACACCTAGTTAATTCATTCCGCTCTTCTTCACTTTTCTCACAACCTGGCCCATACGCACTGACAAAAGCCCAACATTCCCTACCCAACCTAACTTACCCACGTTAACCTAGATGATATCTCCTTCCATTCCACTACTTTACCTGTCATCCATTCACTCAGCAATAAAACCACACCTTCTCTTGGTCTTCCCCTTTCAATCCCAGACACTCTACCAGACATTTCACCAAACATCACTTCACCTTTCCCTTTTATCTTTGTCTCACACAAAGCCAATATATCCATCCTTCTATTCCTAAACATACTTCCAATCTCACATCTTTTACTCTCTGTCGTTCTACATCCACACACATTCAAACACCCCAAAACTAGAGTGCGGGGAGCAGTCACTCTCCCCCCAGCTCCACCTCTTTGATGTCTCACAGGATTATGATACAGGAGAGTGTAGTGTAGTGTTATTATTATTATTATTATTGTTTGCTAAACTACAACCCTAGTTGGAAAAGCAGGATGCTAGCTATAAGACCAGCGGCTCTAACAGAGAAAATAGCCTAGTGAGGAAAGGAATCAAGGGAAAATAAAATATTTTAGGAACAGTAATAACATTAGAATAAATATTTCCTATATAAACACTAAAAACTGTAACAAAAACAAGAGGAAGAGACATAAGATAGAATAGTGTGCCCGCGTGTACCCTCTAGCAAGAGAACTCTATGACTTGTTATAACTTTTATGTTTTTACCTCAAGTGAACTAAATGTTCTAAACTACAACTACCTCAATCCGTTCGGAATGTGAAAAAACACAATCAGTAATCTTGCCTGCAAGAGGCTTATCATTATCATCATTGCTTGCATTTTATGTAGACAAATAACATTCCTTCAAGTGCATTATATGGGCTGTTTGTAAGAACAAAATTTCGTGGCGTGTTATCATAAATTTGGTTTAATATCAAAACAAAATATCTGAATCTCTAACGTTGTTGTATCATAAAACTGAAAGGAAAGTTGTAAAATACTACAATAAATTATCTAAAATGATAAAGTATTATCTTAACTTGTTTTAAGATATAAAGTGATATAGACGTTAATCTTTATATTATCATGTGCTTTTCACCTATCTATCACTTGATAGTGTTCGTAAAAGTGCTATCAACAAAAAATAAGAGAAGAACACCACAAATTTGCATCCAGTTGTCCAATTTGACATTATTAAATATAAAAATTGAAAATCAAATGTCTATATTCTTGATTTTTCGTTTATAAATTCATTCCGTGGATGCAAGGAGAGATTTCTGTTCTTTGAAGTCTGTTGAAACTATTCAAATTAACATAAGGGGAGTAGAATATCAAGGTCAATTGAATGAAAGAGGGCCACTATGACACGTAATTGTTCCAACGGATATCTTTTTCGTTCTAGAATCGATACTTATTTCAATTTTAATAAATAAATATTTGCGCACAATTTCCAATGGTTTTAAAGACACATGGACAGTAAATGTATTTGAATTTGCAATGCTAATCCGATTTGACAACCTGAGCCTCGGCTCGCGTTCGTGACGTCACAACAGTGCCATAAACAAAAGGACGAACGAGGCTGTAGCTGTGTTGTTGCTCCAACAGGTGTTTCGCCTAAAAGCTAAGCACAACGTTTACAACCTGATTATTGGTGTCTTGCACACCATCATATCATAATCAGGTACGGCCTTATGATGCTAATATACTTTTAGATCTAGCTGATAATTGGTTACAAGAGAAAGTTCCCAGTTAGGCCTATTGCCGAATTGAAGCGCTTCTCAGCCCAATGATCTTAGTCTTTGTTAATAGTGAAATTTTAAAAGAAAAATATTGTATTCTAGGAAGGTCGGTAGACGTTAAGTGATTGATGTATTTTTATTCAACTTGCCATAGGATTTAAGGAACACTATACATTTCATAAGACACTATATACAAAAATTCAAATTGGTATTTATATGCCTAAGTTATCTCGAGTGGTAATGCTTGACCATATGGTTTTTATCTTAGGATTGGTTCTCCCTAACCGAACGTGGCACCCTCTGACTTTATTCGTCGTGGACTTGACCCCTTAATCCCTCCCCTTAGTTAAGTAGGTAAGGGCACGGCTTATAGATTAAATTAGATGTGTCCTATGCTCACGAGAGGTCCTGTCCGTCATTATGCGAAGGTTTCCTTAGATCTTGTATGATATGTGTACAGTATGGTGATAGCCATGCCCAATAACTCCCTAGGAGTCTTTGTATATCAGCGGCCATTTCCTCACGTGTTTATTAAAAATGGACATCGACTAACCTAACCCCCCCCCCACCCCCGTTAGGTAAGTAGGTAAGGACATGGCTTGTAGGTTAGGTTAATGGGGAAAGTTGAGGTCAGTTAATTCCCATTTCTAATCCACATGGGAGGAACTGGCCACTGATATACAAAGGCTCCAAAAAAAATTCATATATGGTGTATGTATGATAACGGCTGACAGAATACAGCAGTCCAAGGGGGTTTAACGCCCCCCCCCCCCATTTAGGTAAATAGGTAAGGACAAGACATGTAAGTTAGGTTAAGGGGGAAAGATTAGGTTAGTTGATATCCAATTTTATACAAGCAGGAAGAACTGGCCGCCGATATACAAAGGCTCCCGTATTATAAATAGGAATTAGATATAAGGTTGTGACCTAACATAATGTTCTCCCCCCTAACCTAACCCAAAATTAGTATCCTTACCTAATGCAAGGGCTACTCCCCCATTAGGCCGCCATGCCCTTGGCTTAATTTAAGACGAGGCGTATCCCAGTATTTACTTTCTGACCAGCTTCCCTAATGAAACTGTGTTTCCAGACATATTTCCTGGTTACATCCTTAAAACTTGAAAAGTAGTTTTCGAAAAATGTCATCACAACTTCAAAATACCTATGAATACACAAGGAATACATGTTATTCCCTCTTAAAGGAAAAAACCAATGTTTGGACAGTTCCCAATAAATGCCGCTTCAATAAATGAGTCTCAAGTTGACGGCGTCTGAGGCAGATGCCAATAACCTGAGACTCATTTTATAGATGTGGAGGAAAAAGTCATATGACTGAAAACATCTCTGATGAGAGACTATAAATAACAACCAACTATAATGATACAGTAAATTGAAAATCAAAGTCAGAACAAGGAGACCACCTACCAGGAATTTTATGAACTGGGCGGAGAACTGTCCCGTGGCAGTCAAATACAGATGAGTAAGAGTAAAAAGGGATGTTTAACGAAAAGTACAGTATACTGGTTGTCAGTAGCACCCATGTATAAATTATGGGGGTTCAAAATAGTGAGTTTGCCGTGATCAAAGTCCAAACAAATATTTTACTATACTGTACTACATTATAAAAAACCATGCTCTGCTTATCAAGTACCTGTTATATTAAATTGTAAATAATTAAAGGGAGTTTTCTGTGATTATGGACACGTCATGCTAGATTAGGTTAAGAAACATGAGGTTTTGATGTTTACTGATAGGTTAATAAATATTAACAACCCTCAGAATCACTTCATTATATAAACTTTTGCCTCATGAAATTTTCAATAAAAAGGAATTATTTTTAATTTCCCATTTTCCCTTATTAGAACCAGGTCACAACTGTAATCATCGTGTAAATGACAAATTAGTGCCTTGGTCAATATCACATGACCCTTTTTTTAGCCATTCTCCATTCCTTGTCAGCATTCACAGCATTCATCCCTCACAAAAGTTTTCTTCGCACCACGACCAATATTAGTACTACTACTTCTACTACTAGTGGGGTGACGTGCCTTGTGCCTCTGGGACGAAGTTGCTTCTTCCGCTCGCTACATCTTCCCTTGCGTCACTTTACGGTATAGGGGTACCCCACTTATACACTGCCTTCAGGCAGGTAGAACATAGTTCTAGACAGCGGTTGCTGCAGCAGAAGTCTTCCGACCACTTGCCTCTGCCGCCTTTCTCCTGTGATTCGGAATGTGTCTTATGAACTTAATCATTTGGGGTTATTTCCTTCTCTTCTCTCCACAAGTTTGAGAACTTGTCGGATCTTTGTCACGGTTTTTGGGTCAATTCCTTTTATCTTCTCCTTGGCCCTTCACACCTGCATGGGGTTATTCCTTTTTTGCATTCCCTCTGTCTTTGGGGATTGAATTCAGATCTTGCTTATGCTACGGCTATAGCAACTTAGATGTGAGGATTCCTCTCCTCTTGCTTTCTGTCTTCGTCGGCCTGTGCTCCCTCTTGGCCTACACTCTCGGAACTTATAAAAGCAACTTTAGCCCTCCATCCGTAAGATTCTCCTCCGGAGAGGCTTGTACGACCAACCCTTAGCTTGACCTTGGTCTTGTTCGTCAACCCGTTGACCGTGACGCTCTCCTGCAGCCTGAGTTCGCCCATCGACCGATGTTCTTCTCTACAGATAACTCCTTTCTCATCCTCGAGTTAGGTTTGCCCCATAATGGGTAATCCCCTCCTACGAGTTTGGAGTACTCATCTCTTTCGACAAGGACAGAGAATCTGTAACTCGGCTACAAGAGGATTCACATCTCCTCATCCACCTACATGTTGAGGTGTTAGGGCAGTTCTCTCTTTAATCTACGCAAATCCGAACATCTGGTCGGACTCCTGGACTGTCACATGTTTGTGGCCATTAAATAATAAATGATGGGAGGCGTGAAATTAGACAGCTTCTACATCGTAAAGAGGAATTATTTTTCACAGAACATGAGCAGAAATCTTCTCCAAAGTGAATGACTGAATCTCTTTAATGATATTGTCAATAGAACTCTACAGTAAATCTCTTGTGGATTTACGGATTTTTGGAACAATTTACTGTAAAATGCTTATAAGTAATAATTAACTTTGAATCACTTTTAAGTTATAGACACACTTGGGGAGAACGGACTTAGAGGGGAAATGGTTAAAATACATCTCAAAGACTTATAATATTGGGCATCTTGTTGAGTATTGACGCCAGCCATGGCTGATGGGCCTACTACGGGTTGCCCACTCACAACTTGAACTCGGGCTGTAACTAACTACTCTTGGCTTCCCAGCTGTTCTCTGGGTGGACGGATCTCCAACCTTAAGTGAGGGACAGTGCACCAGGTGTTGACAATGAACCAATTATTTCTATGGAAAGGGATTCGAAAGAGAACCTAATACTGTAAAGAAGCATGGTAAAGAGGGATAAAGGAATCAAGAGATCGCCTGGTCAATATTGAGTGAGCATTCATGATTGAAGATGCAGAAGTATTCTTAGGCTCAGTATGACTTGCTGGAGAAGACTATGAAAGACAAAGAATGAGGGGATTCCCACAAATAGGAGTAGCCCCTGCACAGGACACAGGAGAATCAACAGAAGCATGTAAAATAGTTTCGTCAGGTTTTATCTCTTCTCATCTATTGTGATACAGAGAAGAAACAAAAGGAAACATACACAAAATCACTAGCTAAAAAAAAAGAAAAGAAAAATGGGGCAAGCAAAACCAAGTGGAGGGTGAGAGGCTCATTCACTCTGGCATCCTCTCATTTGTTTTTGTTAACATAGCCATTTTCATCTTTATTGAAATCTAAACTGTTGATGGTCATATAAATTTGTAATATTTTTAACTAACCATTCAATGGACTTTTATTGTTATGTATTGCAGTGTTATTACCTCTGCCAACGAAGTTGAAAGGAGGTTATGTTTTCCCCCTGTTTGTGTGATTGTTTTTGAACAGCTTTCTGGCCATAATTTTAATCATAGAGTAATGAAACTTGTAGTGATTAACTGCAATGTAAAAAGCTGGAAATGATTAAATTTTGGGAGGTCAAAGGTCAAGGTCATGGTCAAGCAAAATGTGTCCTGTTCACGTAATCAGCCATAAGTTTGGCTCATATTTGAGTGTATGAAACTCCATGCCAAAAGGCAAGGTTGAGTAAAAGGTCAAGAAATAAGTTGCTTTGGCGGAGGTCTGTGCTCTATTGAGTGCCCCTCTAGTTGAAGATAAAACTGTAATGGGTATGATTGAAGAATATTTTCACTTGCTCACATACGGTAGGTCAAGGGATTGTATTGTAGGTGGAATATTTTTTGTCCATCCATATGCAAGTATATACAAGCTTTTATTTACTGATTACTGGTAATTAAACTTCTGTTGTTCTGGCACTATATACATACCCTTATGCTTTTTACAGTAGAGATATATTTCGGCAACAGCTGAAACTAGCCGTACAACTTTTCCACGAGGTGTAACTACCATCCACCAGTTAGCAAAGGGGGAGTTGGGGTTAAACCAACCATCCCGCTCACATCAACAATAGTAACCGAATGTCATTTGTTCCGTAACCGAAATACAAACCACGCTATTTACAAAGGGTATTACTTTTAGCGCAGCTGAAATGACGAGCCAATAGTTTTTAACGAGGGTTAATTACCCCCGCGCTAGTTAGCGGGGGGTGGGGAAGGGTAGCTTGCTACCCCTCCCCCCTCCACACACCGGTGACTTGCTTCACTTCACTTTTGGCTCGGCGGTGATCAGACGTGTCTGCTCATCGCCTTCGTGACAGCCTTTAATTTTCTGCTTTTTCTTTTCAGCGTGTGTGTTGGTTGGAAGTTGACCTTCAGTTATTTTCTTTACTATGCGTACATGCCCTGGAGTTGCCGGCCGTCCTTGTGGGACTTTCATGTCGGACGTTAATACGGATCCACACACCCTCTGCCCTCAATGTCGGGGCCGACGGTGTGACCAGGATAACATGTGCCGTGAGTGCAGGGAGTGGTCTGCCTCCCAGTGGGAGAGGTTTGGCCGTCGGCGTAAGAAGAAGTCCAAGAGAGACCGTTCTCCTCCGGGGTTAGCCTTGAAGGAGGAAGGTTCTCGGGACTCTTCTTCCGCCGCCCAAACCTCCTCCGAAGCTCCCCCTCGGCCACCTCCTAAGGAGAGTCGTCCGAGTGGGAGCGCAGGCCCTTGTTCTGTTTCCCTACCTTCGGTGGGGGGAGAGGGCGTCGCCTCCCATAGCGAGGCGGTTCCCCCTCCTCCTCCGGGGGAGGTTATTGATAATGCCTTATCCAGTGATGATCTTTTACAGATTTGGTCGTCCCTGGGGCTTAAGGGCTTGCCCTCCAGGGTCGCTCTTATTGACCTTGTCTCGTTGGGGGCCGCTGTTAAGCAGTCGCCGGTGGTAGCAGAGGTAGACCCTCTGTCTATTGTCGACGTCGTGGTGACAGAGGCCTCCGACGTGGCTGGGCCTTCCGCCGCAGGTGCTGTTGCTGGTGATGGTGCTCAAGGCTCTCCTCCTCCTTCCGTACATCCTTCGAAGGGGGAAGTGAGTCCTTCGGTCTCGACTGCTGCTCAGCTTCCTTCTGAGGGAAGTGTTTTGACGGAGACTCCCCTTCGGAGGACCGATGGTCCCGACGATCTCCCCCGAGGCCGCCTCCGCCGTAAGGCTCACCGCCCTCTACGCCACAAGGGCCTCCCTTCCCCTTACAGGGGGACTAAGAGACGCCTTTTTGGGTCTTCGTCCTCCGGGGGGGACTCTCCTCGTCAGCCTCAACCTACTGCTCCGCCCTCCTTGAACCTCTCTGCAGACTGCTCACCATCTCCTGCCGGATCTTCGCCTTCTGGAGAACTCTTCACCCGACGGGCAACGGTCCCTTCGGGGCTAAGGGATTCTTCCCTTACGCGAGCAGTGCTAGCGCACAAGCGCTCTCCTGCTCGCCAGCGCTCTCCTGCTCGCCAGCGCTCTCCTGCTCGCCAGCGCTCACCTGTTCGCCAGCGATCTCCGGCTTGCCAGCGCTCTCCTGCTCGTCGACGATCTCCTGCTCGCCGACGCTCTCCTGCTCGCCGACGCTCTCCTGCTCGCCGACGCTCACCTGCTCGTCGGCTCTCTCCTGATGATCGCCCCCCTCGCCAGCGCTCTCCTGCTCGTCAGCTCTCCCGAGCGTCAGCGCTCATTTGAGGACCATCGCCCTGCGGTCTCTGACCACCCTTTAGTTCCTGCTGAACTCCCTGCTCACCATCTGCCTGGTCCTGTGGCTACGCAACATCGTGCTGCGCGTGTCAGAAACACATGTTCGCCAACGCGCCAGCGATCTTCCCGTTCCTGCTCGTAAACGCGCCGCACCACCTGTCCTCTCACAGGACACGCGTCGACCTTCTGCTCGCCAGCGATCACCTACGCGCCAGCGATTACCTCCTCACCAGCGTTCACCTGCTTGCCAGCACGCACAGGCGATCTTAGTATCGCCTATTCAACAGCGACAACTAGCGCGCCGACGTTCGCCAACGCTCCTGAAGGAACATGGTTCGCCAGCTTCTAGCTCGCCATTGCGCGATCGCCTGCCTGCACATGCTGCTCGCCATCGCCTGCCTGCACATGCTGCTCGCCATCGCACGACCCTGCACGATCGCCCGCTTACGCATGCTGCTCCTCATCGCACAACCCTGAACGATCGCCCTCCTGCGGATGCTGATCACCATCGCACCCCATCACGCGATCATTCACCTGCGCATGCTGCTCGCCATCGCACAACCCTGAACGATCGCCCGCTTACGCATGCTGCTCCTCATCGCACAACCCTGAACGATCGCCCTCCTGCGGATGCTGATCACCATCGCACCCTATCACGCGATCATTCACCTGCGCATGCTGCTCGCCATCGCTTACCATTACGCGGTCATTCACCTGCGCATGCTGCTTACCATCGCACACCAGTGCGTCGACATACCACATCGCGCCATCGCCAACTTGAGCGACTGCACTCACCAGCTCGTCATCGATCGCCTGTGGATCTACATTGCCAGCGATCTTCCTCACCTACGCGGCAGCACGATCCCTCGCCATCGCGCCAACGCTTGCGTTCGTCGCCTCGGACACGTGTTCATTTACCTGCCCACCCTCGCGACCGCTCGCCTGTGCGCCTGCGCGATCATCCACCTGCGCGCCCGAGCGATCGCTCGCCCGCGCGACCATTCGCCCTCGCGCGACCATCGTTCGTGGCGAATTCCACAGCCGGTGGTAGCAGCAGGGATGCGTGCTCCTAGACGGCACTCGGGATCACCTCCATCCAAGCACAGGTTGGTAGTGCAGGACGAAGACAGGTCAGTACAGCATTCTTCCCCACCTTCTTTTCAGGCAGGTACCGTCGTGTCCACTCCAAAGGATCGCCCGATCCCTTTCTCTTTAGCGAGGATTTCGGACTCTGTGTCCTTGGAGCAGCAGACTTGGTTTGGTCCGCTGGCACGGGCGTTAGTGAGGGTTATGAAACCAGCACTCGCCGGCCAGGGTAACAAACCAGCGGCTGTCTCTCCTACGCTGAAGAGAAAGAGAGGAGTGGACTTCGTGGTGACTTCCCCTAGGGCAAAGTTGGTTCCCAAGAGGTCGGTCTCGAAGGTCCCTTCTCCTGCACGAGTACTCTCTCCTTCTCCCGTGGACGAGGCCTTTCCGTCCTCAGGTGAGTCCAGTGGGGCGGTAGTCTTCCCCTCGGCACCAGGGGGGGAGACTTCGCTTCAGGCAGGAGAATCGTCTCGTGAGGAAGGGGCCCCTCGAACCTCGTTGTTGGGATCCTGTATCCCTCCCAGGAGGGAACCCAAGGATTCCAAGACCGTCCCTAAATCCTCTGCAAGGATTCGTCAGGAACCCACGACTACCCAGGGGAATGTCCACGTATCACCCCAGGAAGAGATTCCTGGGGCAGGAGACTTAGCTGCCAGCCCGCAGGGAGGAGAACAGCAAGAGTCCGAACATGCCTTCTGGCAGGTCCTAAGCCTGATAAGGACACTTAACAGACTTACGGATCCAGTCATCGCCCCCCGTGAAGGCAAAGACACGATTCTGGATGAAGTGTTTGACGTTCGGAAGGCCCCTAAGACCAGTGCAGCTCTGCCCTGGTCTCGGGGGCTGAAGCGTGCCAGAGCTAGGGCCAACGCTCAGCTCGCACTTCTTGCCTCCTCCAGTCGTTCCACTGCCGGGAACAAGCTTATCCCTCCTCCTCGCCTTCAGCAGAGGAGGTATTTCGAGATCCTGGGTGACCACAACCTCGCTCTTCCTCTCCATCACTCTGTGGAGGAGCTGGCGAAGGGAGTTCCCCTGGAGAAACTCTCTGCCCGGCAGGTGTCGTTCTCGGCGGCAGAGATCCTTAACCACGAGAAGGTCGCTAAGTGTGCCATGCAGGCCACTTCGTGGCTGGACTTCTGGCTAGGATCTCTGGGCATCCTATTGCGATCGGAGGACTTGTCCAAGGAGACCAATAGGAAGGCCCTAGAGACCTTCTTGCTCTCGGGCACCCGCTCCATCGAGTTTTTGGCGCACCAGGTTACCACCCTGTGGGCCAACTCGGTGTTGAAGCGTCGCGATTCTGTGTTCGAGAGATTCCATCCGAAGGTCCCCGCCGTAGATGTGTGTAGGCTCCGACATGCTTCCCTTCTGGGGGAGAGCCTGTTTGAGCCTCAAGACTTGGAGCGAACGGCTGAGATGTGGAGGAAATCCAGCACGGACTCCCTCCTCCACAGGGCCCTTACAACTCGGCCCTATAAGCCTCCAGCCCCGCCACAACAGCAGCAACAGCCTCGTAAGGCTCCCAAACAGGCACCGGCAGCTAAGAAAGTGGTGTCTAAGCCCCAGCCCTTTCCAGCCAAGGTCAAGAGGGGCGTTAAGTCCTCCAGGGGAGGCAAGACTCCTAGGGGTGGCGGCCGCGGCCGCAAGCCCTAGGGGTGGCAGTCCCCCTGCGTGTCCACCTGTGGGGGGATGCCTTCAGCGTTGCGTCCGCAGGTGGCAGCAACACGGGGCCGATGCTTGGACGGTCTCAGTGATCGGCCAAGGTTATCGCGTCCCGTTCACGTCATCTCAACCTCCCCTGACAGCGAATCCAGTGTCGTTGAGCTCCTATGCCATGGGATCGGCAAAGGGGCTGGCCCTTCAGGCCGAAGTCGAGACCATGTTCGAGAAGGGTGCTCTCCAGGAGGTGGTGGACGGCTCCCCAGGCTTCTTCAGTCGACTCTTTCTTGTAAAGAAGGCTACTGGAGGCTGGAGACCCGTCATCGATCTCTCAGCTCTGAACAGGTTTGTCAAACAAACCCGGTTCAGCATGGAGACAGCAGACACGGTCAGACTTGCGGTGAGACCACAAGACTTCATGTGTACACTGGATCTAAAGGACGCGTACTTCCAGATCCCAATCCATCCGTCTTCCAGGAAGTACCTGAGATTCTGCCTAGACAACAAGATCTACCAGTTCAAGGTGCTGTGTTTCGGTCTCTCCACAGCTCCTCAGGTGTTCACCAGAGTGTTCACCCTGATTTCATCTTGGGCGCACAGGAACGGCATTCGTCTCCTTCGTTACCTAGACGATTGGCTGATCCTAGCAGACTCGGAGTCGACCCTTCTTCGGCACCGAGACAGGCTTCTGGATCTTTGCCAGGATCTGGGGATCGTGGTAAACCTCGAGAAGTCCTCTCTGCAGCCGTCCCAACGACTGGTTTATCTAGGCATGCTAATAGACACCAATCTCCACAAAGCCTTTCCATCAGACGACCGGATAGAAAGGCTGAGGAGGGTGGCGGAGCCTTTCCTCAGGCGAAAAGAACTCCCCGCCCAATCGTGGTTGCGTCTCTTAGGCCACCTATCCTCCCTGGCCCGTCTGGATCCAAACAGCCGCCTCAGGATGAGATCCCTTCAATGGCGGCTCAAGTCCCGGTGGAATCAAGGATCCGATTCCCCGGACATTCTGATCCCAATGGGGTCTCTGGAACAGACGGACTTGCGGTGGTGGCTGGCCGACGAGAACCTGCGGAAGGGAGTGAGTCTTCTCGTCCTCCCCCCGGAATTGACTGTTTTTGGACGCGTCAAAAGAAGGGTGGGGGGCGCACGTTCTGAACCAGAGGGCCTCAGGCCTTTGGTCAGAATCAGAAAAGTGCCTACACATCAACCTGCTAGAATTGAAGGCCGTCTTTCTGGCTCTTCAGCAGTTCCAACGGTCCCTGGCGGGTCACTCCGTGGTGGTGATGAGCGACAACACCACGGTAGTGGCTTATATCAACAAGCAGGGAGGCACTTTTTCGCAACAGCTATCCCATCTTGCAGTAGAGACTCTGAGGTGGACCGAAACCCACTCGATAACACTATCAGCTCGCTTCATTCCTGGCAAGAGGAATGTGCTCGCCGACAGTCTGAGCAGGGCTTCGCAGATAGTGAGTACCGAGTGGTCTTTGGATCCTCAGATAGCCAACAAAGTCCTGACTTTGTGGGGTTCCCCGACGGTGGACTTGTTCGCGACAGCCTTGAACTTCAAGCTGCCCCTGTACTGCTCACCAGTCCCGGACCCCAAGGCACTCTGGCAAGATGCTTTCCAGCAACGGTGGGACAACATCGACGTGTACGCCTTCCCACCATTCTGTCTGATGAGAAGGGTGCTCAACAGGACCAGACTATCGGTCAACTGTTCCATGACTCTAGTAGCTCCGCTATGGCATCACGCGGAATGGTTTCCGGACCTTCTGCAACTCCCAAGGGAGCTTCCTCCACAACACGAGCTTCTCAGACAACCCCACTCCGGTGTCCCTCACAGGGCCGTAGCCTCGCTTCGGCTTCACGCATGGAGACTATCCAGCGTCTCCTCGCGGAGAGAGGCGTTTCGCAACAGGTTGCGGAGAGAATGTCTCGGCACCTGCGAAGGTCCTCTGAGGGAGTCTACCAAGCGAAGTGGAGAGTCTTTTGTGGTTGGTGTCGTGGAAGGGGTATCTCTCCACTCGATGCCACTATTCCAGCAATAGCGGACTTCCTCGTGTATCTGCGAGAAGAAATGCGCCTTTCTGTCTTGGCGGTGAAAGGCTATCGCTTAGCCTTAAGCTTGGCCTTCAGATTGAAGGGCGTGGATATTTCTTCGTTGCTAGAACTCTCTTTACTCATACGTAGCTATGAGCTTACCTGCCCCCAGTCGGAAGTGAGACCCCCTCCTTGGAACGTGGTTCGAGTCCTCAGGTCTCTCAAGAGACCTCCCTTCGAGCCATTACGCCAGGCCTCCGATCGCCACCTGTCTTGGAAGACGGCTTTCCTACTCGCCTTGGCCTCGGCCAAGCGAGTTAGTGAACTTCATGGTCTCTCGTACGACATCGCCCATTCAAGGGGATGGGGGGAGGTAACGTTCAGGTTCGTCCCTGAGTTTGTGGCCAAGACTCAGAATCCTGGAGTGCCGGATCCTCGGTTCGACTCTTTCAGGATCGCGAGTCTCCGTTCTGTAACAAACGACCCAGACCAGCTGCTACTATGCCCAGTGAGGTGTCTGAGGTACTACTTGAAGAGAACGGCTGCAGTCTGTCCTCATGTGCGAGCTTTGTTTGTGAGCGCAGGCAGGACAAAGAGGAGGGTCACCAGGAACACCATCTCAGCTTGGATTCGAAGGGTTATCCACCATGCCCTGAATCCTGACCCTCCTCCGTCACGTCGCCCTCGGGCCCACGATGTCAGGGGTATTGCTACATCCCTGGCCTTCAAGAGAAACTTCTCTGTGACGCAGGTACTTCAAGCTGGGGTCTGGAAGCGTCAAACGACCTTCACAGCCCACTACCTGCAAGACGTGACCCACAGGAGCCTCGATATGTTCTCTATCGGCCCTGTGGTGGCTGCACAACAGCTGGTCTAACCTCAGGCTCCTTTTTGGACAAGTAGCAGTAGGTTGAGGGCGTTGTTACCCGGTCTTAGTCTGCGTGAATGAAAGAGTATGTCTGACCCTTACTTCTTTCTTCATTCTCCCCTCTCTTGGGGAAGCAGCATCCTGGTCCTCGCATAGCTGACCTCGACCTCTGCAGGTAACCCATGCTTCTTTGTGCTCCTAGTATTAAGATTAATACTGTTGCGTCTCCCATACCCTGACGAGGTGGTATGGGGAACGTCCTATCCTAGAATTCCTATCTGAAGGTCTCAAGGTCAACTTCATAGGACGAGTCACACTCTCCTCCTCACACTGCTTATGTAGGCCACTCGTTGGTACAGGGGCTCCCTCTCTCTAGTGCTGCTCACTGAGGGATCGAGCCCCCGGGCAAGCCGAAGTCAGTAAGGCTGGGGACTTTCCACCCTTCCTAAGGGGTAAGTCACCCTTTGTAAATAGCGTGGTTTGTATTTCGGTTACGGAACAAATGACAAATTCGAAGATAATTTGTATTTTTCCTAACCATACAAACCTTGGCTATTTACACATATGTGCCCGCCATCCCTGACCCCCAAGTCAAGTCCTACCTCTAAGTGAAGTGAAGCAAGTCACTGGTGTGTGGAGGGGGGAGGGGTAGCAAGCTACCCTTCCCCACCCCCCGCTAACTAGCGCGGGGGTAATTAACCCTCGTTAAAAACTATTGGCTCGTCATTTCAGCTGCGCTAAAAGTAATACCCTTTGTAAATAGCTAAGGTTTGTATGGTTAGGAAAAATACAAATTATCTTCGAATTTGTCATTTTTTATTTCGGCTTGGTAGATTAAAGACGTAGTCTCGCTTTCCTGTTAAAAACCTTTTAAACGGCTAATGAGTAAAAGCAACTGGTCTGAAAGCTTAAAACTCTTTCTTTTCAAAGTACAGACCCTGGACTTCCCTTAGGTGCAGAGGGTGTCGCTTCCATTAGCGAAGTAATGCTGGCCACCTCCGGGGAAGTCTATCCTGCTTGGGGCTTTTGGGTCCCTATGCTAAGGAATAGTTTCTGAGGGTGCTACAGTTAGCTGCAGCACTCTGCTTCAGCTCACCTTTGTTCCTACAACTCCGGCGTAGGAACAAAAACAGTTGCAGACTGGTTCACCCCCCCGGGGGGTTTCCAGTAGGGGGATCCCTTTGGAGTGAATCCAGAAACTAGCTTTAGCTACATTTCACAGCAGCACTCGATGACGATCTTAAAACTTAAGCTCTTACTCAGCTCGATGGAAAGTAGAGTGCTCTGCCCGGAAGGTTACCCTTCGCTGAATGCTGTCAGCAGCCTTCCCGCTTGTGGGAAGAGCTCTCTGCGGTGGTCACAGGTGTTAGTTGCCCTTCCTGGCTGCCGCAGAGATGGCCTTCGCCTAATTGGTTTCCGCCGACGGGTAATGGATTTGCCCAAGCCTTGCTCTAGCTCTTCGGAACAAAAATTTTTGGAGTTTGATGACGATGGAGTTGGGCGACTGCATGCAGTTACTGCTCCTCGCCCAAGGTTTCAACCTGTTTCGAAAGAGAATCTGCTACTCTCTGCGCAAGCGTATTGCAGTGGCCCAGCTTTCTCGCTTTTCGCTTTTAGGGGAAATGACAAGCAGGAGAGTATCTCTATGATGTGTTAGGGGGGGAGTGCGCTCTAACCTCAGTTTCTCGGAGTCTTGTACGCTGTTGCGCACCCAACCACCTAGTGAGGTGGGTGGGCGAGCTTCTCTGCCTGATAGGGGTACATGTGCTACCTTAACTTTGCGGGCTGCTCACCATAGTGAGTTTGTCTTATCTGACTCTCAAATGCTAGTAAGTTTGACTACTTGCGCACAAGTGAGCACTACCTCCCTAGTGCGATATGTGCAGGTGGGAAGACAAGTACAGGTAGATACTAGATTACCTGTATGTGTTAGCATGCCTTCAGGTCTTCAGCTTGACAAAGGTCAGCAAGCAACCCAGTTTGTGAAATGCTACTCGCCAGCACGCAGAGCTTCAGTTTGCTGTTGCCTCAAGTTCATGCTTCTTTGGAAGCACATACTTACTTGTACCCACAGGTGCTCACAACTTATATGTACCATCTTTACAGGTGCGAGGCAACACTTGCCTCGTCAATGTTCGCCCGCGCTCGCTGGCCCTTGCAGGCGTTCGTCAGCGCTTGGTAATGCTCGCCAGCGTTCACATAGCTGGATTTCGCCTCGCTAGGCGGAGAGATAAGTTGTGTAAAGGAGCGCAGGCTGTTTGAAATTGCCGTACTGCGAGAGTACTGTACTTATTACTAACCCACGAATATGGGAATTTTTATTTAATAGATCATAAGGTTTTCTGTGTCAAGAACGAGCAAAATGGCAAAGAATAAACCCATGAAAAGTGAGGGCAAACTGTATACACACACACGTATATCATCATCATCTCCTCCTATGCCTGTTGATGGAAAGGGCCTCGGTTTGATTCCATCAGTCTCTATCTTGAGCTTTTAATTCAATACTTCTCCATTCATCATCTCCTACTTCACACTTCATAGTCCTCAGCCATGTAGGTTGGGTCTTCCAACTCTTCTAGTGCCTTATGGAGCTTAGCTAAACATTTGGTCAACTAATCTCTCTTGGGCAGTGCAAAGAGCATACCCAAACCATCCCCATCTACCATTCATCCACAGAAGCCTATGGCATCGAGTAATCTCTCATTTAGTTTAATTTCTAATCGTGTCCCTCCATTTAACTCCCAATATCCTTCTGAGGGCTTTGTTCTCAAATCTACTAAAGCTATTGGAGGTTGTTTCATTGTCATACCATGACTCATGTCCGTGTGGTAACACTGATCTTACTAAACTGATACAGTATATAGTCTGATTTGCTATTTTCAATCTTTCATTAAATTCCAGTTCTAAAGACCCTGTATTAGAGATCATAGTTCCCAAATATTTAAATGATTCTACCTTATTAGTCCTTTCTCCTTCCAATGATATTTCATCTCCCATTGCATATTCCATTCTCATCATCTGTCTTTCTTCTATTTATCTTGAGCCCAACCTCATGTGATACTTCATTCATTCTGGTAAGCAAGCATTGCAAAGCCTGTGGTGTTCTGCTAATCAGGACAGCATTGACAGCATACTCTAGGTCTGCTAATTTCCTATTGCCAATCCAGTCCAGTCCTTCTCCACCATCTTCGACTGTTCTATGCATTACAAAATCCATGAGGAGGTTAAACAACATAGGTGACAACACATTACCTTTGAGTACCCTGCTGTTCACTGGAAATTCATTTGATAGCACTCCATTAACTTTGCACTTGCTATGCTCATGAACAGACTTGATCAAATTGCCATATATAAGAGGAATTCCATAATAAGGCAGGACTCTCCACAAAATTGGCCGGTGTACACTAAGGCATTTTCATAGTCCACAAATGCCATCAGAAGTGGAATTCTATATTCTACGCATTGCTGTGCAACATGTCTCAAAATGAAATTTTGGTGTGTACAACTTCTACCCTTTTCAAAATCCTACCTGTTTATCTCTCTGCTTTTCATAAATCTTTCTCCCCAGTCTTTAGAATAAGCATGCTATATACAGTATTTTCATAACAACAGACATAAGTTTGATCCCTTTGTAATTATTGCAATCAGTCAGGTCTCCCTTTTTTGCCATTTTTACCAACACTCCTTACTCCCATTCATCAGATTTTGCCTCTTCACTCCACATTCTACAAAATAATCTTGCAAGTATTCTAGGGGTCACTTCATTTTCCACCCAGTATCATCTCGGCAGTTATTCCATCGTATCCAGGGCTTTCCATCTCTTGAGTTTCTAATGACAGCTTCAGCTTTAAACACACTGAATTCATTCGAGGGCACATCAAGGTCGTCCTGTGCTTCAGGTATATCAATCAAGTATTTTCCTTCGTATCTCCTATTCATAACCTCACTAAAGTGTTCCATCCAATATTGTCTTTCTTCATCTTCTGTTGTTAAAACAGATCCATCCATCTCTTTTTGATGGGTTAATGCTTCTTCTTCTTTGCCCCAGTAGAGATTTCATTAATAGTTCTGTGAGCAGTTTTTACACCATAGCCATTCCCTGAATTCATAGCTTTGTCAGCCTCATCTGCATTACTGCCGAAATATTCTCTCCGGTCATTCCTGGCTTTTCTTTTGACCTCACTGTCAATATTGGAATACTTAGCATGCTCTATCTTGTAATTTGTTACATCTCCGATCTCCCTATGAGGTGGAATTGGGCAATGTTTAGATCTAGGTTAATTGTGGGGTTTAGCTCCAAGTTTAAGTTTACCTGGTTAACTCACAATGCTTAGTTCTTACAGATTGCCCAGGCCATTAACTCTACGAGTTAGCGAGGTGATAGGGTGCCTCTAAACAACTTATGCAAAGCACAGAGTAACATCCCGGGTCAGTCACTAGCTGGTTTTTTTGGAATACCAGCCACCTAAGGGTGACTACATGGTGTAAAGAGCATAAATGTTTGTATATATGTATACTGTATATTGCCAGAATAAATGACAAATTTGGAAATACCTGTAATTTGAATTTTTCAATATTTAACTTAGCCGGTGATTATATAGCTGCAACTCTGTTGCCCGACAGACAACTCTAAGGTAAAAACTCGCCAGCGATCGCTACACAGGTTGCGGGTGTGCCCAACAGCGCCATCTGTCATCCAGATACCCAGTACTCAATGTAAACAAAGACTCAATTTTCTCTCTGTCGAGCTATCGACAAGACGTACTTACTCGCTGTTGCTAAACTGGAGTTTTTTCACAACTAATTGGTGAAGTACTTTATTCTAGTTTTGAGTTTTCGCTGTGCAGGGTTTCTCTTCACACAAATCCTTGAACTCTTTTTGATAACGGATTCTTTGTTGATGACTTTTTGATAGTTTTTTGAATTTCCCTTTGACCAATTCAAAATGGCTGACCCTTCACAAGTCCCAAAGTTTAGGAAGTGCAATGCTAGGGACTGTTCAAGGCGTCTTCCGAAGGCTTCTATCGACCCTCACTGTTTGTTCCAATTGTCGGGATAAAACCTGTCAATTGGAAGATCGGTGTGAGGAGTGCGTTGGGCTTTCGGAATTCGATTTTATCGAATTCCAAAAGTATACACGTAGGCTAGAGAGAGATAGAGTTAGGAGAAGTTCTTCTCGTTCTGTTGATATATCCTCTCCTCATGCCCCACAACCTATTCCTTCCCCTGTAGTGGTTGCTCCTAACCCCCCTCCTGGCACTCAGGAACCTTCGATGGCTGATATGATGCGTGCCATCCAGGCTCTGGGTGAGAGAGTTGAGTCCCTTGCTAGTGACCGTAATCAGCTCATGGCGGATGTGAAGGAGCTTAAGTGCAAAAGTGCAGTGGGAAGTGCTAAAGTGCCGAGTGATAGTGTTGTGGATAGTGTTGCGCTTGAGGGTTCGTCTGTTCGTGCCTGTCGTCCTCCTAGTCCGGGACCTCTTGCAAGCTCCCAAGTCCAGGGGAGAAGCAATGTCGTACGACAAATGGGTTCGAGAGGCTTTAATCAGCGAACAGACGTTCCCTCCGTGGTATCGGGCGTATCTACCCAAGATCGCTCCTACCTAACTAAGACGAGAGAGCCCATTTATACCTCGTCTTCGGAAGGTGTTTCTCGCAAGAAACCCTGGACCAAGGTCTCACGACCGCTTAAACGCTAGTCGGTCCCTTCAGCGCAAGTCCAACGGCCCGGTTGTAGCCACTGGGTCAGTTCGGACTCGCTGCCGTCATCCGATGACTGCTCACCGCCTAAGAGAGGCAAAGCGGTACCGCTTCAGACAGTAACACCGTCTGTCGCCGCACCTGCTCCTGTAGACCCTAAGTGGTCTCTACTGCAAGACATGCAGTCTAAACTAACGTCTCTAATGCAGGACTTTCGTGCGGAGAAGGTTGCTGCCGCACCAGCTAGTGCAGTACCTAGCCTACAACCTTCCACACGATCGGTTGTGCGTCCTGTGGACGCTGAGGTAACCTTCTCACGCACACCAGTTGAGAGAGTTCCGCCACCCATGCGTTCCAGTGTGATCTGCCAGCCGCATGTTGACGTTAAGCGACGCACGGAGGTCTCCGTTGACGTTCGGGAGGTTCACCAACCGTCAGAGTTGCTTTGTTTTGACGCGGTGCGTCAACCTCCGCAACCCAGTGTGGTTTCCACTGCGCACCCACATCAGTCCAGACAGTCTGGAGTAGACGCTGTGCGTCCCCGCGCTGCCATGGTTGTTGCCAGTTCACAGACTGGGCAGCAGTTCCATGACGTTGCGTCCGGCTCAGTCACGCATGCACCCGTGCGACCGGACTCAGCGAACCAGCCGTTACCCACTCCGTTACCGTTTCCTCATCAGTTATCGGATGAGGGACTTTCTGATGATGATGTTGCTGCACACATAGATGAACCACAATCAGAATTGGACGAGCCTAAGTCTACTCAACCCTCTTTGGACTTTAGGGAAGTTTTGGCCATTTTCAAAGAGATGTTTCCGGACCAGTTTGTTTCTGTGGCTCCTCGTTCTCCTCCGTCAGAGTTTGTGTTAGGCATGCCGTCTACCACTCCTGCCTTTACTAGACTCGTCCTCGCACGCTCGTCCAAGAGAGCTTTGCGGGTGTTAGGAGAATGGTTGCAGTCCAAGAAGAGTTTAGGGAAGACAGCCTTTACGTTTCCCCCTGCTAGACTCTCTTCTAGATCGAGCGTCTGGTATGCCACGGGAGAAGTTCTCGGCTTGGGAGTTCCTGCCTCTGCCCAGGGCGACTTCTCAAGCCTCGTAGACTCTCCCCGCCGCCTTGCCATGAGACGCTCAAAGATATGTTGGTCATCTTCGGACCTGGACCACCTTTTGAAAGGTATCTTTAGGGCCTTCGAAGTTTTTAACTTCTTAGACTGGTGTCTAGGAGCCCTAAGCAGAAAGATCTCTCCGACAGAGAAAGAGTCTTCCTTGCTCATTATGTCCTGCATGGACAAGGCCATACGTGATGGGTCTAATGAGCTTGCTGCATCATTTGTGTCCGGAGTCCTTAAAAAGCGTGAAAACCTATGCTCATTCCTTTCAGCTGGAGTTACACCGTGCCAGAGATCCGAGCTTCTTTTTGCTCCTTTTTCCAAGTGCCTTTTTCCAGAAGACCTGATTAAGGAAATAGCCGCTTCATTGATACAGAAGGACACTCACGATCTTGTTGCGTCCTTCGCTCGCAAAGCTACCCCTTTGCCTACCTTGTCAGCTAGACCAAGGATGGACACTCCAGCGTCCCGTTTTATTCCGCCCTTTCGTGGCAGAGCCTCCAGCAGAGGAGGTGCTCGTGCCGAAGGGAAACGAGGAAAGAAGAAAGGAACCAAGTCCTTTAAGGGCAGAGTCTGACTGCCAGCTTCTTCAGACAGCAGTGGGAGCCAGACTCAAGAACTTCTGGCAGACCTGGGAAGAGAGAGGCACAGATGCACAATCTGTGAAGTTGCTAAGAGAGGGGTACAAGATCCCGTTTGTACGGAAACCCCCTCTAGCAACGTCTCCCATCGATCTCTCTCCCAGGTACAGAGAGGAAGACAAGAGACGAGCCTTGAAACAGGAGGTGTCTCTTTTACTAGAGAAGGGAGCAGTGGTCAGAGTCTCGGACCTTCAATCTCCGGGATTCTACAACCGACTCTTCTTGGTGTCAAAGAAGACAGGAGGGTGGAGGCCGGTGCTAGACGTCAGTGCTCTGAATGTCTTTGTCACACAGCAGACGTTCTCCATGGAGACCTCAAAGTCGGTCTTAGCAGCGGTCAGAAGGGAAGACTGGATGGTCTCTTTAGACCTAAGGGACGCCTACTTCCACGTCCCCATCCACCCGGACTCCCAACCTTTTCTGAGATTCGTTTTCGAAAAGGTTGTCTACCAGTTTCAAGCCCTGTGCTTTGGCCTAAGCACAGCTCCTCTTGTGTTTACGAGGCTGATGAGGAATGTAGCCAAATTCCTTCATTTAGCGGACATCCGAGCCTCCCTCTATTTGGACGACTGGCTTCTCAGAGCTTCTTCCAGTCGTCCCTGTCTGAAGGATCTAAAGTGGACTCTAGATCTGACCAAGGAATTGGGTCTCCTTGTCAATATGGAAAAGTCACAACTGGTCCCATCCCAAACTATTGTGTATTTAGGGATGGAGATTCACAGTCTAGCTTTTCGGGCTTTTCCGTCGGCCCCCAGAACAAGCCAAGCCCAGTTATGCATCCAGAACATGCTGAAGAAGGAACGATGTTCAGTCAGGAAGTGGATGAGTCTGATAGGGACGCTATCATCCCTGGAACAGTTTGTGTCATTAGGAAGACTACACCTCCGTCCTCTTCAATACCACCTAGCATTTCACTGGAAAAAGGACAAGACGCTAGAAGCGGTCTCGATCCCCATTTCCGAGAAGATGAAGTCTTGCCTGACTTGGTGGAAGGACAGTATCAGCCTAAGAGAGGGTCTTCCCCTGGCTGTTCAGACTCCCAACCACGTTCTCTTCTCGGACGCATCGGACGTAGGCTGGGGCGCGACATTAGACGGTCGGGAATGTTCGGGACTATGGAACTCGAGTCAAAGGATAATGCATATCAACTGCAAGGAGCTACTGGCAGTACATCTGGCCTTGAAAAGCTTCAGGTCTCTCCTTCAAGGCAAAGTGGTGGAAGTGAACTCGGACAACACCACTGCCTTGGCGTACATCTCCAAGCAAGGAGGGACCCACTCACTGACGTTGTACGAGATCGCAAGGGACCTGCTCATCTGGTCAAAAGGTCAAAACATTTCACTAGTAACGAGGTTCATCCAAGGCAACTTGAATGTCATGGCAGATTGTCTCAGTCGGAAGGGGCAAGTAATTCCAACAGAATGGACCCTCCACAAGGATGTATGCAAGAGTCTTTGGGTCACTTGGGGCCAACCAACCATAGATCTCTTTGCAACCTCGATGACCAAGAGGCTCCCAATATATTGCTCACCAATCCCGGACCCAGCAGCAATACATATAGATGCCTTTCTCCTAGATTGGTCGCATCTAGATCTATACGCATTCCCACCGTTCAAGATTGTCAACAAGGTACTGCAGAAGTTCGCCTCTCACGAAGGGACAAGGTTGACGCTAGTTGCTCCCCTCTGGCCCGCGAGAGAATGGTTCACCGAGGTACTTCGATGGCTAGTAGACGTTCCCAGAAGTCTTCCTCTAAGGGTGGACCTTCTACGTCAGCCACACGTAAAGAAGGTACACCAAAGCCTCCACGCTCTTCGTCTAACTGCCTTCAGACTATCGAAAGACTCTCGAGAGCTAGAGGCTTTTCGAAGGAGGCAGCCAGCGCGATTGCTAGAACAAGGAGAACATCCACCCTTAGAGTCTACCAATCGAAGTGGGAAGTCTTCCGAAACTGGTGCAAGTCAGTATCTGTATCCTCGACCAGTACCTCTGTAGCTCAAATAGCTGACTTTCTCTTATACCTGAGAAAAGAACGATCACTTTCAGCTCCCACTATCAAGGGCTACAGAAGCATGTTGGCATCAGTCTTCCGGCATAGAGGCTTAGATCTTTCCAACAATAAAGATCTACAGGACCTCCTTAAGTCTTTTGAGACCACGAAGGAGCGTCGTTTGGTTACACCTGGTTGGAATTTAGACGTGGTACTAAGATTCCTCATGTCAGACAGGTTTGAGCCGCTACAATCAGCCTCCATGAAAGATCTCACCTTAAAGACACTTTTCCTGGTATGCTTAGCCACAGCTAAAAGAGTCAGTGAGATTCATGCCTTCAGCAAGAACATCGGATTTTCATCTGAAAAAGCTACATGTTCACTACAACTTGGTTTTCTAGCCAAGAATGAGCTACCTTCTCGACCTTGGCCGAAATCATTCGATATTCCCAGCTTATCGAATATGGTAGGCAATGAACTAGAAAGAGTCTTATGCCCTGTGAGAGCTCTTAAGTTCTATTTAAAACGAACTAAACCTTTACGAGGCCTATCTGAAGCTTTATGGTGTTCAGTTAAGAAACCATCTTTGCCTATGTCAAAGAATGCTTTATCCTATTTTATCAGACTGTTAATACGAGAAGCTCATTCCCATCTGAGTGAGGAAGACCAAGCATTGCTGAAGGTAAGGACACACGAAGTTAGAGCTGTCGCAACTTCCGTGGCCTTTAAGCAAAATGGATCTATGCGAAGTATAATGGACGCAACCTATTGGAGAAGCAAGTCAGTGTTTGCGTCTTTTTCTCTAAAGGATGTCCAGTCTCTTTACGAGGACTGCTACACACTGGGACCATTCGTAGCAGCGAGTGCAGTAGTGGGTGAGGGCTCAACCACTACAATTCCCTAATTCCATACCCTTTTAATCTTTCTCTTGAAATGTTTTTATTGTTGTTTTATGGGTTGTCCGGAAGGCTAAGAAGCCTTTCGCATCCTGGTTGATTTGGCGGGTGGTCAAAGTAATTTCTTGAGAGCGCCTAGATTAGGGGTTTTGATGAGGTCCTGTTGTATGGGTTGCAACCCTTGATACTTCAGATCCTAGGGGTCAATCAGCATCCTAAGAGGATCGCGAGGCTCCGTAAGGAAGACGTACTTAAAAGGCAGAGTAATTGTTCAAGTCGACTTCCTTACCAGGTACCTATTTATTTTGTTTTTGTTATTTTGATAACTTCTAAAATGAAATAAAAACTCTTAGCTCATAAAAGTGTAAACATATATTGCTGGTCTCTACCCACCCCCCTGGGTGTGAATCAGCTATATAATCACCGGCTAAGTTAAATATTGAAAAATGTTATTTTGATAATAAAATAAATTTTTGAATATACTTACCCGGTGATTATAAATTAAAGGACCCTCCCTTCCTCCCCAATAGAGACGCAGTGGGACGAGGAGAAAATTGAGTCTTTGTTTACATTGAGTACTGGGTATCTGGACGACAGATGGTGCTGTTGGGCACACCCGCAACCTGTGTAGCGATCGCTGGCGAGTTTTTACCTTAGAGTTGTCTGTCGGGCAACAGAGTTGCAGCTATATAATCACCGGGTAAGTATATTCAAAAATTTATTTTATTATCAAAATAACATTTTTCCTAACTATAAAAACCTGGAGCTCTTTACACATACTCGTCCTGCCATCACCTACCCCCAGGAATCCCTGCCACAATTGCAAAGTGACATTCATTTACTAGTGCTAGTGGAGTGTAGTTACACCTCGCATAAAAGTTTTACTGCTAGTTTCGGCTGTCCCCTCTGTAAAGAGCTCTAGGTTTGTAGTTAGGAAAAATACATATTTCCAAATTTGTCATATTAACTGTAAAACTCCTCTTCATGGACTTCTAATCATGTATTAGATGAAAACTTTAGAGGGTGCTGTACACATTATTTTTGGTATTATTTAGTTTAAATAGATTTTATTTCAAAGTTAAAATGCCTATCTTATATTTCAATTTAGGCAACAATGGTGGAAAAGAGTGAAGTTCGCCGTCGTAATACATCAGTAATGAGTCAGCTTGAAGACACATCACGGGAGATAAAAGAATGTTACGAAAGGTAGGACACGTGAATTTGTAAGGTTATTTTTATGTGAAATATATTAAAACATTGTGTTAGTGATAGTCAGGTGCTCATATTCTGATACTGTAGTAAACTATGGTAACTGCAGTATAGATTCTCGTGGTTACCTTTATGGAATATAAATTTTTGCACTGTTCATGAAAATGAGAAAAAACTAATAAGTTTTTCCACATTGAAAATAGCTAAGTCCTTTGAGTAAGCATATGAGTTTTGGCCATAAAGTACTTTACAATAATATACTGTACATGTATAAAGTATAAGCAGTTGATGTTTTTTACTTTTTATTTTTCATGTGAATAGGGTGTCAGGTTAAAGCAAAAGGTATGCATTAAAAATGTGCATAATCCTAAGAACTATTTAAAATAAGAAAATGTGTGTTCCTGCTTTAACATATACATTAGGAAATTATTATTTTTTTTTTTAGTCTTTAGGGTCCATAATAATCTTTTTTAGTTTTTAGGGTTCATAATCTGTTTCTTCTTGTAATTCTCTTTTTTTTTTTTTTCAATTCTGATTTGTTTTCTACGTATAAAATTCTGACTTATCTCTTATGATTGAGTGACCTATATGAACTGGTGTCACAACTACTTTGGGTTATACTGTTACTCAATGGATGGGTTTATTTCTTTTAACATAAAAGTTACTCTGCTTTTATTGTGATGATTTACAAGTGATCAAAGCACCTCTATTTTAGGGACACTTTGCTCTCATCAGCTAACACTGTCACTTTGTGATTGATCCCTATTTAGAGTTAACATATCCTTAGTTCCTTCCAGATTTAGTACTTTTGTATAACTTTGGTCTTTTTTCTAATGAATTATAACTGTAATCAGTACAGTACCATATTTCTTTTCCAAGAATTTTGAAATTGTATTTTGTGTTTCTTGCAACTTTTCTGAAAAGTAGCCCTGGAAATTTGATTGCTGCCTCCTCCAGTAGATAGTTAACTATGCTTTTTTGTGATCTCAATATTGTGCCATACATTTTTTACAAAGTTTCTTGACCATTAAAAAATCTTGCTAAGTTTATTTATTGAATACCAAGTTGATCATATTTGATGTACAGTAAAAGAGAAACCAAAATATTTTATTTGTTAATTTGTTTTGTATGGTTTATTATTCTTATTTTAATATACAGTATTCATTACTAAGGAACTATCTAAATTTTTTATAAAATGAAAGTTTTATATTTCTCTTTCACAATTCAATTGGTTAATATAATAATACTAAAGTACCCTAGTAGCTAACCATTTATTATACATACTATGAAATGTGAGAATTCAACTTTTCAAGTGGCTGCTTACCGAAAACAAATTTCCAGGGCTTGCTAATTACTATATAACAAAGATTAATTAGACTTATAGAATTTTAGTTGATTAGAGCGTGTGATCTTTATAAATTTCAAGCGAGTTAAAGTTCTTAAGTACATTACTATCAGTAAAAGGTCTCTGTGATAAATGAGTACTAATAGTATTTCGTGTTTAATCAACAGATTAGACTTCATCGAAACGCGGTTACGGAAACGTTATTATCCTAATGAGGAAAAGAAATTGTTAGAAAAAGAAGTCAAGGACATTAAGACACATCTTTCTCAGCACGAAAGGGACCTTAGAGTACTGCGAGGAGAAAATCGTGTAGCCATGATTCTGTCTGTGTTGTTGTTAGCACTAGGACTTATGATTTATTTTCTATATGGATTATTGTTTTCAAGCTGAGAATATTTACCCAGCTCATTAACTTGAATAGCAGTATTATGGGGTTAGTCTTAGAAGAGGAATGAGGGGGTAGCAACTGTGCAATCCTATTAATTTACTGGGGTATTTTATAT
The DNA here is from genome assembly GCF_036898095.1 of Palaemon carinicauda. Taxonomy (NCBI): domain Eukaryota; kingdom Metazoa; phylum Arthropoda; class Malacostraca; order Decapoda; family Palaemonidae; genus Palaemon; species Palaemon carinicauda. Next base: position 30,316,034 of record NC_090754.1, on the reverse strand, counting down.
GATTGAGCTGTTAAGAGTTCCACATGTTAATTTAAAATCTAGAAGGTATATTGTCTTTTACCATTTCTGAATAGGTTTAATAGATATTTTGTTATTTTATACTTTTTGTTACTTGTTGTAGCATTAGTGCAGCTTCTTAAGTAAAATACTGATTGAATTATGGTACAGTATTCAGCAGTCTGTTAAATAAAATCAAGTGTAATTGATTGGTAAACTTTTTTTCAGTCAGAACTTTAATTAAAAAATAAGCAAGAATTCATTTTGTCCTTTGATCTCCCTTCTTTTCAACTGGGCCAATCTTTTTTTTTTTATACTTACACTCGCGTTTTTCTGTAAATGTGACAAGAGACTTTAATGGGAGCAGTTGTAAATATGGCGTAGGCCCCATTGTGTGGAGTAAGCTTGGAATTAGCGTACCCCCAGACCGACAACGTCCTGGCCCAGACAGCTTGGGGCTGCTCTTTAGGAAATATTACCGTTACCTTCGGTACCTTGTCTAACCTAACCAAGGCACTATATATGGAGCATGTAAGGCAAATCTCTATGGGTTGTTTTTATCGAAGGAGGTTACTTTGATGCGTCTGGGACTGTAGGGGGAGACATCCGAGTTCCTGAACGGATCAGATTCGTCACCATATCTTTGAGCTCCGTCATAGCTCCTTGGCTTGCCCTAGAATGTGTTGTATCTGCTCTTTAACCATATCCCTGATCAGGTCGGCGGGGAAGGAGGGATCCTGAGCACGACCCGCTGACGAAGCCCCAGACTTAGCGGACTTCGTCTTTTAGCAGTCACGGTTTTATGCAAAGTAATATGAACATCGGGATCCTTTGAGGGTCCTAGGACCGGTGACGCAGATAATGGCAAAGCTGAAGGCTCAAAACTCATCACCACCTACCTGCTCGTCCATGGGTTCGACGTCCAACTCTAGAGAGGACACGTCCCCCTCCAATAAAACTTCCTCTTCCGCTGGAATGGTTGCTCTAACCACCTCAATTAACGGGGCCGCTGTCTCCGGTGGAACTGCCGCAGTAGTAGAGCCCGGGAACAGGTGAGAGGCCATGTCTCCGTCGAGGAGATAGGGTCCGCCAGATGGAGCATTCCTTCCAAATCTTGACACCCAAGGGCGGAGAGCCGCTCTTGCAGCCCGGAGAGATTCATCATCATCCTGAAAGAGGTGAGGGGATTAGTGATGAAGGAGAAGACCGTTCTCCTCAATAAGCGATGTATACATATATCAAGAACAAATTAAATCATCGCCAAAGGATACCAAAAGGAACAAATTAGAACCAACTTACATCATCGTTCAGGAGTAGGGAGGACAGCTCGTAGCAGAGCGTGCATGACTCCGGGAACCATACCATGTAGGCGGACCTTCTGTAAAAGAAAGGAGACATAAGTCTGGATGTTCCTTGAGACTCTGGTCAGTGATCCTATTCACAGGCTGGGATCAACCAAAGTATCCATAAAACAATAATATATATGTATATGTATATATTTGTACATGTATATAATATATATGTATATATTTATATATATATTTAATTATATATTTGTATATATATGGATAAATATCCATACAACATCGTGTTCAAATAGAAATAAATTTCTACTTCGTACTTGGGATCGAACGCTAGCCCCTTCTAATGAAAAAGCCAGGTCGAAACCAACCATGCCATGAGAGGCCATTTTACTGGATAACATTAATTATGTGTGCCTAACATGGTTCTATTATTGCTAGCTAGAGCTACAAATTAACATATAAAGTCAAGTAACCACGTAACATGTAACTATAAACCTCATCGGTAAAATAATGTTAACCTCGGTTCTGAACGACTGAGTGGTTCTGAACGTCTGAGTGATCTCCGGTGACACCGGAGATCCGGTAACAAAGGTCCGTAATAATGAAATCGTGAACACCAGCGGTAAGATAATGTTAACCTCAATGCTGAACGTCTGTGTGATCTCCGATGTGTGATTAATCATGAAAAAGGTTCGTGTGCATAAGGCCGAAGCCGGAGTCTGAGTGCCGGGTTTCACCGTTGCACTCCAAATATCTGACTAGTTCCCAACCCAATGAGTATCCATTATAGCGGAGTATAACTCAAGGCGGTGAACGTTCCGAAGAGAACGGAACTACGGGTGGCGGCATAAAGCGATCCCAAACGGAACCTATTAATAATGCTAGCTATAGTAACAGTAACCACATCAATAAAACGTAAATACCATCAAACGTAATATCATAAACCCGGAGAAGAAGAGGAGGCAGGGATAACTCTTGAGCGTATAAAACGGAAAACGGGAAATCCACCTCTCCTTCCTCGAGATTAAGAAAGAAAACGAGAGAAAGGGTAACTCGTAACTGTAGTAACAGAAACCGAGAACTCCATGCTCACGCTCTCATGGTTACATTATAAAGAACCAAAAGCGCACAATAATATGATATAAGAATAATGATAAAATTGTAATAACCAAGAACGAAGAATAACGACAGCGTAACAAATAAATAAAAAGATATAGTCTAAAACGACCACCTTCCCGAGGCGTGTACTTAAACTATAACAAAGGCAAGAACGTTATTCTTCATTCGTCCAAATTGGACTTGCTAGCAAATAAATACCATAGTAAAAACAATAATAAAATAATGATAATAATAATGGTCATAAAACGTAAGTGATATAACCTAGATGACAGAGTACCAGATAGGCAATATTAACTTGAAATACTAGCGAAGCGAACAAAGCCAACATTCATTCATTCATTCATGCAGATTGCCATGCCTATAGCATGACACAGCCAACATGGCTGCCGACACCGAGGAAGGCCAATCCACTCCCAAAATTAAAATCCACATTACTGGAAAAAGCACAAATGCCCGGTACTGAAAAAAGCTGTCAAAACAAACTATGGTACTTTACATTGGTAAAGGTGAAGTAGCAGTGTCCGTCATGATGAATTAATGACAAACACGGGAAAAACACCGAAAGCACAAACAATACGACTATGCGGGCAAGTCCAAAACAGAAGGATGATCTAGAGGGCGCTCGTGTTAGGTGACGGTGGCGTGGTCCAAGTGTGGTTTCTAGGGCCTTTGTTACGGCCCTTCCCTTTGATGAAGGAATTATCTAAATGGAAGACAGCCTGTGAATAGTGGTTTTCACACGCCCCTGATGTATACACGACACCCACAAGGTGCTCGCGCGAGGGTAGTAACCTCTGCATTCCATGCTTTTATCTTTCTCTGGTATATTTGGAAGATTTATATCAGAAAAGTGTAAAGAAGGACTCCTTTCACCGGGCATCACAGGTCTCTCCCCAAAAATAGATTTTTCCTTCGTCAAAATCACTTTTTTATTTGCATAGAATGATCATGCCACGTTTATCAGGGATATCTTCCTAGCGTTCTTACAATCATTGCTGTGCATTGAGGGGCTTGTAATTTCTTCAACCTCTCTGCAGTTGTGTGGTATGCCTTAATATTTGAATGGAAGAAAGGCTATGAAATGTTATGAAATTCAGCAACTTGCTTTATGCAATCTTTGTAGTGGTATAGGTATTGAGAAAATAAATACTGTACCCTGTAAAAGAGGTTACAGTATATTAAATACTGTAGATGTGTACAATAACAGTTAATTTATCAAGTCAATCATAGCTGTATGGCCTGTCAAATATTAGAAAAAAATTCTCATAGTTTAAACACCTGATATCTAACATTTAGTATATGCCAAATTCTAACCTAAGCTTGCGACTTACATAGTTTAACTTATGCAAATACGCAGAATTTCCTAAGGGAAGACCTGGCTAGAACTGTAGAGGTAAGACAGGTTAAAAAAAAAAAACTGTACAGTACTTGAAATATACACAAAATACCAGGACAGGCAAAATGTGTCTGCTAGAGCTATCATCATGAAAAAGTTTATTGTACTGTATTAGTTAATTTTCTTCATCATTACATGCAACTAATCAATAAATTATGGACCACTGTCTTGGCGTAAAATCCCTCAAAAATAGAAAAATATAAAACAAGACATACAGCAAAATAATCTAATGCATTTACAGTCAATACCAAGGTTAGGCCAGTTTTCCAACACTAGTCTACCCAAACAATAAAATATAGCTATTGCCTGACCCTACCTTCCCTGGTCCTAGTTTGGGTGGAGAGGCGGTTCTGGTGCTGATCATACGTACGTGATTGATCTCCATGATTTTCTGTCTGTTGCCTCTTCTATTCAAAAACGACCTTCAAACATTTATATCTATTGTATACTTATTTTTAATCAATACAACCTGTGGAAAGGAACAAAAATTTTGGAGTATCAAATATTGGCAATAAGCACATTTTTCCTTGAAATTTATTCAGGCAATAATGTTACAGAATTGTACAAAACAAAACATCTCAAGGTGGAACAGTTGTCCACTTGAACAAATTATAGCTGATTACACTTGCAAGACAATCAGAAGAGTTTAAAGGTTACTTATGAGCATCAGAGGCAAAGGATAAGTCATTGGACTTTAAAACAAAGTCATAAAGAATCACTAACGAGGAGTTTTGTCCGCGTTAGGACTTTCAGGCTTGCTCCCCAGTGCCAGTGTCTCCCTTGGTGATGCCAGTTGTGAAAGGCGTGGTCAGTGTGCCCTGTGATGTTTGTAATGGTTCTTCCTTGGGGCTGAAAGGATGTGTTACCCCTGGTGCCAAATGGGTTCCCCGTGCATCTCCCCTGACCTGGTCACCATGCCCCTCCCCCTTTCTCTGTGCTTCACCACAACCCATGTGCCTGAGGGGCTCTCGGGCTTCTGCTCCCATGTAAGTGTGATAGTGTTTCCCAGTATTGTGGTGCCTGTTGGAGCAAGTCTTGTGGTTTCTTCCCTTGGGGAAGCGTTGTTATCTGGGTTTCTTAGGCTTCAACTCCTCTGCTAGCAGGGCCTGAGGGGAGGATTTGTAATAGAAAGAAATACGAGTGTGCATCTCCTTTCTTCAACTCTTCTTCAGATTCTGATTCTGTTCACTTCTGATAGAAGGAGCCACCGTTCTGTGTTCCATTCCCCTGGTGCTATTACCGTGCATCACACCTTCGAGCCTCAGTCCCACTGGAGCTATGCCTGGGTCCCTGGGTCCCCTGTTACAGCCCATATTTTGTGACTGAGGCATAGCGCAAAAAGCCGTGACCCATTGTCAGGGTCTTGATCCTCGGCCCATAGGGGCCATGAATCCGGTCCCCTAATTACCCAGGTGGTCTGGTTGACTAGTGTTGGCTCAATCCGAGGACAGGCATGGCTGCATGCCTCAGCCCCCTGGTTACTTTGGTAGCCAAGTGAAATAGACAGCCGATGTTTTGGGCTAGAGCATGGCTTGGATCCTTGGTTATCCCATTGGGTTGTCTGGTGTCAGCCTCGTCTTTCGGGTTCCTGGAACTGAGGCACATGCATCTCGGTTCCACGCCTCGGCCTCCAAGGGTGCCAGGTTTTGGTCTCCGGGCCTACCTTGTTATACAGGTGGAACAAGTTGTTTGGCACCCATTTATGTTCCCCGGGGCCCCAGAGCCTCAGACCCTGGAGTTGTGTCACAGGTGTCAGGTCTGTCATCCCGTGTCACGGGGCCCAGCCTCGGCTCACCTAGGCATTTCTCGAATACTCCCATCTACCGTGGTAGCAGAGTGGTGTTGGGGTATGGCTCTATGTGTTAGCCCATGGGACCAATGAACGTTCCTGGGGCTGTGACCACATATCACGTCCCCCAGGTGTTGTTGTGGATCGGGTTCCTGGCTATCCAGTGACCGGAAGGGGAGCAGGAGTTATGACCCCAGACACTTGATGCCCCTCAGTTGTTGAAGAAGCTTTGGCATTCTATCTCCCTTTCTGCCAGAACATTGAAGTCCTGCTCCTTCCTCAACTCTTGATAGTTCAGTAGAGGAAGCTGAGAGGCTGGCACCATTTGAAGGCTTCACTGCGATCCCCTTCGAGTGAAGGTATCCTTCCTTTGACCACATACCAATCTTCTTGGACAGGGCAGACCCTATCAGCGTATTCATCTCAATGATAAAGAAATAGGAGGTGGCTGGTGTCATCTCCTTGTCCTTGTACAGAACTAGGTAGACTGACATTTGCAAGGAAGAAAGAGAACCAACCAGTTCAGTTCTAGGGGGAATCTGACCCACCAAGCAGTGTGTTTCCCTACCTAAAGGACAATGGCTTGTATTTCACGTAAGAACAAATAATTTTTTTAATGTAATTTGTATTTTTCCTAGCTATACAAACTTAAGTCCTTTATATTATACTTTCCTCCTCAACTATCCCTCTCAGTCCTGAGCCAAAAGATTGTAAGTGAAGAGACTTTGGCAGATGAGAGGGCTCCTCACCCTCGCTCCCACTGTCGCTTAATTAATCATTAGAATGATTCAACAGCCCTCCAGCTTGCGCTGAAAACAACTAAAGGACTCAAGTTTGTATAGTTGGGAAATATAGAAATTACCATACTTAAAATATTTTTGCTTTTAAAAGTAACAAAAACTCATTATTGCAAATGTACATAAGGGTATCCTCAATTTAGTACAGTAATGCTTCCGAAGCAAAATAGGATATTTTAAACTATGATTCGAAAGAAAGAAAGAAAGAGAGAGAGAGAATTAGTGTTGATAAGTAATCGAATGCACTATTTTTGTTTATTCCTTCATTATTACAGAGATATCTATGTTTTTAGATTATGAAATAAGCTGTATTTCTGTTTGAGAAAGTGTAGAAATAAAAAAATGTTTGAGTTTCAGCAATATTTAAAACTTCGTCAATTAGATTTTTTGGGCTTGAGCCATTTCATCCTAATGGAAGTTCCTGAATGGCAGCTTTATATTTGGGATATTTCTGCAAGTGATATACCAGAGAATTTTACCTTAGAAGTTATCACGGAGTTCTAACCTCCGGAGGGAATATCTCGAGAGATATCGTGTATAAATCGGGGACGTGTTCATAACAAGCCATGGTTATCCTTCCCTGAATAGAGTTAACTTTGTCTTGAATGATAAGGAATAGGGTAGGATACATGGGCAAGAGAGCTGTTATAACTCCCAATCTCAATGTGGTACAACTAACATGTTTCCTGTTTACCATTTTCTTTTTGCAGACACCATCTTTAACGGTTGCTTGGAGTTTTTCTGCATGTTTTCTTAACTTTTTGAGTGATTTAATGATCATGGATGCTTCAACTTCTCCCTTGTCGGCTGGGTTGGGTGCCCTTTTCTTGTGTGTTGGAGAGTTTTGCTCCACGTCTCTACCCCGATTTTCTTTCGATTTGCATATCTTTTGTTATCTGTGGCCAGCATGTGGTCAGCGCCATTGTGTCATGTTTCCGGGTCGCTCAGAAATGCTTGGTTGTTTGATCATTTTATTGTAGGAATATGTTTTACATTATTCTTTTGCAGCGTGGTATGATTATGGCTTTCCCAACCCCTTTTTTATGGCGTTGCTTGTGTTTTTATCAGCGTTGACTTCGGCTGGCTCTGCCTCGGCCAACAGCCATGCCTGGTGATTTTGTACTTCTGCAACATTCCCTTCTTTCACCTGACCCTACTGGTTTCGTGAGGCTGCCCATCCTCCCGTGCTGTCGACTCGTTGCGGCAGGGAGCTGGGGTCCTGGGGGGTCCCTCTGGGAGCTGGATGGTGTTTTGCAGTTGTCCTGTGGTGACTGTTTTCGTTTTCCACTTAGCCTGTTTGTTTGGCAGGGCGGCATGGGTCTTGGGAGCTTGTTCCCTGTGTCTACTTCTTGTTTACCCGTTAGAACGCACTAACCCCTGTTCTAGTGCTGACGGGTGGATCCCCCTGTGCCGCCTTGCCCATTCTTAGGCTTCTCTCTTGGATTTTGTGGGCTATGGCTGGTTGTGAGGACTTCTCCTCTGTGCCCTATTGCTGCAGACCCTTTAGAACACTATTCCAGTTCTATGTGGCAGTTGGGCCTTCCTGTCGTGCTACCTTACCAATTTGAGTCTCCCATCACCACCCTTTTCCCTTACCCTTGTGCCTGCTGGTGTGTCTACCTGCTGTGGAACTTTGTTCCCATTCCTGTCTAGTCCCATGGCGATTGAAGTACTGTACTCTTTGATGGTAGGATAGCTTGTGGGCTATCTATCCTGGCCCTGGGTGGGTGAGACTCTTTCCTTTCCTGGACTAGATCTCTCTGCCACCTTGGAGACCACCCTTGGGTGTTTTCTCTGCCCATTCCCATTCCTGGTTGGGCTGTAACCTGACTGTGCTCTGAGTAACAGTTCCTCTTGTCTAGTCGTCTTACCTTGGATTATGAGTTTTTCCCTCACCTGCTGGGTAGGCTAGGCTTGCCTGCATGGTTCTCCCTGTGGCCTGGCCCTATCTAGGCAAAGAGTTGGTGTCCTTTGGGGTTCTCCTCTGCCGCCTTGGTGGTTGCCTGTTCTATGACTGCAGCTTCCCAAGTTGTACCACTGGATGTGCATTGGCTATGGGACATTCCCTCTACCACCTTAGCTGCAGCCTTAGACTGGTCACGTGCTTATTCCTATCCCCTTCCATATCTGAGGAACATTGTCCTCTGAAGTTGGTCAATTGGATTCTGCCTGGTTGTCAGGACATCCTTTGCATTTTTCATTCTTAGCATCCTGGCCATTTTGTACGACTCATTATCTTATGGGCTAATCCCTCTCTTTTCATAAGTTAATGATAATGACTAGGTCTTGGCAGGTTCCCTTATTAGCTGCCTTTCATTCCTGTACCTCTTCTGATTGCGGACCATTCCCCAAGGGATTCTCCACTCTCTTCCTGTCGACTTGACAATGCCTCTGCCGCTTTGTGTCGACATGCCTGGGGTTTTGAAAGGTCACTTTTTATCTTGGCTACTAGATATAGATGCCGACTTAACCCAGCTACTGCCGCTTCGGGGGCAGTTGTGGCTGACGTAGGCAGTATAATAAGTGAACTTGCCCTCTTCGGTAGTCCAATAGACCGACTTTGGAGGCACTGGTGTTCTTTTGATGTGAACCTTTCCTCTATATTCCTACCCCACTGTCATTGATAGTTTCTTTTCAAAACTCTCCTATGATTTCTGAGCTGTTTGCTATGAGTCTTTATTATCTTAGTCTTATGCTGGTAGGTCTATGTATGTGAGAATTAACTGTAAGCATTATTTATATATTGTATAAAATTTTTTTTGTATGCTTAATCTTAGGAAGAAATATTTTCTCATGATTTGTACTCATTGAAATTTTTTCTTTATAGGTTGCTGGTGAAATGGTGTGTTCTGCAGTCACCTGTACCAGGCGGGTCAAGTTGCCCTGTGGCCACAAGACTTGCCGGAAACATGCGGACTGTCATGTTTTCAAGGGTTCTATTGCAATCTGGAAACAAAATAATTGTCAGGTTTGCAAAGACCTCCTTCATACTGGCTTCCATGCCACCGACGTCTCCTTGGATGTGCAAGAACGGAGTCAGAAGACGCTCCGTCATTGGGTCAGAGGCTTTCAGAAAAGCTCTCAACAAGGTGCCCCTTATCTTCCTTCTGTGGAACTGAAGGACCTCCTCTTTCCCAAGGTGACCGCTGTTTTTGGTCACCAATTACCGACGGTTCAACTCCCGCCAGTACCAGTAGATCATGTGGATGAAGAAGTCTGGGATGCTCTACAATTTATGAGCCTGGATGCTGTCAACATGTTGAAAGTTTCTTCTGTGTCATCAGAGAGGGAGAGGATCCTGCTGACCACGGAAGCCCCTGAGGAGTCCTTGGATGTACCTCGGGTGAGTACAGTTCCCAATACTTCTTTAGCTCATTTCCCCATCCCTGATGCTCGGATCCCAGCTTCTACCTTTACACCTGTTCCTACGATAGACAAACCTTCATTTCCTAGTCAAATGGAATTCATGTTGTCCATTAAAGCTTTCATGGAAAACCTAACTGCCAAACATGATCGTTCTCAAGCAGACCTCATGGCGAAGATAAAAACCTTACAGAAGGCACCTGCTTCTCAGGCTTCCCCAGCTTCGAGCCTACCTGAATGCACAGTTAAGAACCCTTGGCATTATGCTGAGCGTATGGCCGTAAGTGAAGGGTTCCTCCACATTGGTGAGGGGTTGGGTTCCAAGCCAGTCTCGGACTTGGAATTCTTCCCATCAATCGATAGTTATCCTTACTGCTATGTAAGCTTAACTCAGAAGTATCCATTAGGGATGACACAATCCCTAAGGAAACAATCATCCTGGACCACAGCAAGGCTCAAGTCTCTCTTGGTTAAGGAGCTGAAGACGGCCATATTCACTAACACACAACTTTCTGCTTTTGGCAGGGAGCAGGTCACTTTTGTAGCCCCCAAGGATACTGTTTCTTTTTGCCTCTAAAAGTTTAGAGGCTGTAAAGAAAGCAGTAGTGGAGGGTAAACCATTACCAGTACTATAAGAGTGCAAACCGGTCTCCCTAGCCCTTCCTTATGATTTAGACAGTTGCGAGAATGTCCAACACCTTTACTGTTGGAAAACTAGATACTGTAAAGACATCGGAGGCAGGCAGTTTAATGAGAAACTGCCTGGAATTACCAAATCCCTTGTAAAGGAAGAATTGGAAGCTAAAGAGAGACTATCTGCCTCTTAATCCTTCCAATCTTGTCTAGAAATGCTTATTGGAAACTATTCCAAATTTGATCTCTTCCCAGTCTTAGCAAAGACTCACCTAACCATGTTTCATAGAGATCTCCATGCTTTCTTCTTAGCCAGAAGAGCATGTCGAGAACACATCCTGGCCGCTGCTACGATCATGCATGAACCTAGAAAGCTGCTCGACTCCAATATCTGGGGGAGACACCTATTCCAAGAAATTGGTTAAGGAAGTCATGGGCAAAGCAGCTCAGGAGACTAAGCCTTGTAGAAAAATGGGGTATGTCCTCTAAAAGGAAATTTACCCCTGGTGAAGGACCTCAACCTAAGGGCAAGAAGCCCAGAAAACACTTTAAGGGAAGGAAATCCCTTCCTGTCACGACAGCCTCAGTTGCTTCCATCCCTCAGACTGTGTACACGGTTCCCCAGCAGTTTGTCTCACAATCTCCAGCCTTTAACCCAGTGTATGAGAGAACCACCACTACATTTTGCCCTGTTAGAGCTCAAAAGAAAAGCGCCGGTGGCAGGGAAAGGTCTGGAAAGGGCGGTCAGTCTAGAGGGCGAGGCAGTAGAGGCAAGACAGTTAAAGACGCAGGCCCTTCACAACAACGAGAAGCTCCCGGTAGGGGGACGACCTCACATGCTCAGGGATCGATGGGAGTTCGATCCCTGGGCTCAAAGTATAGTCTCAAAAGGACTAGGCTGAAAAGGGAGACAAAAAACAAACCAGTTCAAGAGGGTCTTCCAATCCACAACCCCATTCTTAGAGGATTATGTACAGATCTTCTCTGGAAAGGAGTCATATGTTGCACAAAATCCATGAACTTTCAAGGGCAGCTATTCTGCGTGCCCAAGAAAGATTCGAGCACTTAAAACTATTCTGGACTTATCCCAACCAAAAAATTCATTCTAAACGACAAGTTCCAGATGCTGACTATCTCACTAACACAGACCCTACTACCCAGGGGACCTACACCGTCTCAATAGATCTTATAGGAGCCTATTGGCATCGCTATGCCCTTCGGGCTCAATATAGCTCAAAGGATTTTCATAAAGCTAGTCGAGGTCATCGTCCAACAATTACAAAACAGAAGCCTCCAGGTGATGGTATACCTGGATGACTGTCTGTTCTGGGCTGCAGCAAAGTCGGAGTGTCTTCGTACAGCTCAAGAAATCATGAAATTCATACAGTCTCTGGGCTTTCAGATCAACTTTGAAAAGTCCAGGCTGTCTCCAGCTCAAGAATTCCAGGGGCTAGGACTTCACTGGAATCTAAAGTCAAACAACTTTTCTCTACCGCAAGGCAAGAGAAAGGAAATTGCAAACTCTGTCAGGTGCCTGACAGAGTGTCTGAAAATTTCGGTTTTCTGTATATATCTACTGTACATAATGCTGTATTGCTTACGGTTACATGTATGAAATTTTGGAAACAATAAAAAACTACTGTTCCTTTTTGCATTTCCTTTCATTGGACCTATGTACTATATGGAATAAGAGTAGTGTACCTCAATTTTTTAGCCCTCCTTTTATAGACTTTGGTCTTTTCATCTATTGGAGACAAAGATCTTCACAGTGAGTGGGACTGTGATGATGATTTCCTTTGCTGCTACTTTTTACAAACATATTGCTTGCACCATAGCTTGGTACCATAACTACCAATGTTAAGGGAAGTATGATTATGTCCATGGGGTGTAAAGGGTCAAAACTCTCCTGGCCACAGCCGAGAATAATAATTCTCTAGTACACTTCCATCAGAACGACATGGCTCGAGCCCAAAAAACGGATTTTGACATAGGAAAAATCTATTTTTTGGGGAGATAGCTATGTCGTCCTGATGGCCCGCCCATTACTTTTCAATCCCCTCCCAGTTCTCAGTGTGGGATCTCGCATCATGTGATGACTGCTCCTTGAATGGCTCAACAGGAAACGTGTTAGTTGTAGCACATTGAGATCGGGAGTTGTAACAGCTCTCTCGCCCACGTATCTTACCCTATCCCTTATCTTTCAAGACAAAGATAACTATTCAGGGAAGGATAACCATGACTTGTTATTAACACATCCCTAATTTATACACAATATCTCTTGCAATATTTGCTTCAGAGGTTAGAACTCTGTGATAACATCTAAAGTAAAATTCATTGGTAAATCACTCACAGAAATATCCCAAGTAGAAAGCTGCCACTGAGGAACTTCCATCAGGACGACATGGCTATCTCGCCCAAAAATAGATTTTCCTATGTCAAAATCTGTTATGTAGGCATACCATCTACCGCCACCTTGGCAAAATATGTACACCTAAATAATCCTAAAGGAATGTTTTTACTGTAAAGATAAAATAATTCTTATTTTTATTTTACTAAAAAACACAACTACAGTATATGATTATAATGAGCACATTTTATGTTGTTAAGTCAATTCTTCCTAACTACTATGTAAGTAGAAAAATCATACCATTATTAAAATGCAACACCTGTTTATTTTTATTTTTTATTTCAGTTGTGGCTGTATGTGTTTATACAATGATTATATTGTAATGTTACTGACGATACTTTTATCATCTTTTATTATTCCAGCCCATTGAAGTAGAAGATGAAATGAATATAATTACAGTACCAGGTTATTGCATTGTAGACATAGCTTACTGCACAAGAGACAACACATAGTTGTGTCATTCTTCAAGAAGATGTGTAATTTACGTGTCGTCTGAACGAAAACACCGAACACTTACAGTACAGTTAAGGTGTACTGTAGTGATATTACTGTACATATATTACATAATAATACACTACAGTATCAGCAAGTGTTAGATAGGTAGTAGGTTGGCTAGGGCACCAGCCACCCGTTGAGATATTACCGCTAGAGAGGTATGGGGTCTTTTGATTGGCCAGACAGTACTACATTGGATCCTTCTCTTTGGTTACGGTTCATTTTCCCTTGGCCTACACACACTGAATAGTCTGGCCTATTCTTTACATATCCTCCTCTGTCCTCATACACCTGACAACACAGATTACCAAACAATTCTTCTTCACTTAAGGGGTTACTGCACTGTAATTGTTCAGTGGCTACTTTCCTCTTGGTAAGGGTTGAAGAGACTCTTTGGCTATGGTAAGCAGCTCTTCTAGGAGAAGGACACTCCAAAATCAAACCACTGTTCTCTAGTCTTGGGTAATGCCATAGCCTCTGTACCATGGTCTTGGGTTAGAGTTCCCCTGTTTGAGGGTACACTTGAGCACACTATTCTATCTTATTTCTCTTCCTCTTGTTTTGTTAAGTTCTTTATAGTTTATATTGGAGATATTTATTTTAATGTTGTTACTCTTCTTAAAATATTTTATTTTCCTATTTTCCTTTCCTTACTGGGCTATTTTCCCTGTTGGGGCCCTTGGGCTGATAGCATCCTGCTTTTCCAACTAGGGTTGTAGCTTAGCAAGTAATAATAATAATAGTAATAATAATAATAATAATAATAATACAGTATTACTAGATAGGAACAATTTATTTGTTATACAGAGAAGTAAGGGGATGATGACAACTTATATATTTACTTTAGCACAATACTATACTGTAGCCTTACTGTGTCCAGTATGTAGTGTACATATGTGCACATGTACTGTACACTACATATAATTATAAACTGTGGTAGAAACCAAATAAAAGCAATATTGGAGAGTATTTATTGTGTTAATCATCAGCTCGGACACCCGCTCGTGGCAAGGGGCAGTGACTTTTTAGGTTAGGAGCTAGCCCACCCTTGTGGCATATTTTTTCACGAAAAATCCCCTTATCGCATCTGTGTCTGTAACCTAACTACCGCGAATAACGAGGGCCAACTGTACATTACTGTTGCCTAAAGGGAAATGGAATCCCTCCGACCTGTCCCGTGAACCCAAAGGATTCGCACAATGCAACGGATGACGAGAACCCGAAGAGACTACGTTATCGTTACAGAGGGAGATGGAATCCCTCCAGCAACATGTCTCGTGAAACAGAAGGACTCACGCGACAAGGAGGATGACGAGAATCCAAAGGAACTACTGTATCCTCTAATTTAAGCTTGTACTACACATACTTTTTGTGGAAGTACAGTAGTATATAAATAATCGTGATGAAGCATTTTGATCAACAATTGCTATCATAATGATGAATTATGTAATACTCAATATGCATGGTACCTGTACATGCAGATTACAGTACTGTAATGTACTGCACTGCTTTATACAATAATTTGGTTTACTATACAAATAATGTGCATTACTGTATTGCATACCCTGTATGGTGCTGTTCACACTAAACAAAAAATAAACATACATAGAGCAACTACAGTTCAGCATTCAAACTTTCAATGCCATTTATGCGATAATATACATGCAGATATGTATATGCGTATTGCTGTTCTGGAATCTGCAAAAGTGTATATTTTACAGGAAAAATTTCAGTAATAATAAAAAATCAACAAGGCTATAAAATATAAAATATCTACTCCAGTAATAAGGATAAACACCAGTATATTTTCCTCTCATTTTTATGTACCAAAATACTGTACAGGATATCACATTTTTTTTTAATCACTTTGTATTTTTCCTGACCTTACAAATGTTTGATCTTTAATAGGGTATGACTTCATTGAAGCTTGGAATGGCTGTAAATCTTTTTAATGAGGTAAACACAGTTGGCTGCCAGGTGACGGGGAAGCCCCAGTCCCTCGGTAGGTAGTGCTACTTTCACTTTGACCTTTGGTCTAGGACTAGCGGAGTGGTTGAGGTGGGTAGTGCAACTTCAAGCTTTAAGGTTTTTATCGTTTTGAAAAATACAAATCGATTATAAAATTTGTGATTTGTTTCTATACGTAATACTGTACAATCCTCTGACTTTTGATAGGGGAATTCTCGTGAGGTGTGGAAATCCCTATAGTGTACAGTATAGCCAACCTAGCTGGTTTCCTGACCAGGGAAATGTTAACGTACTTTGGTCCTGTATAGGAGCGGAAGTCATTACTGTATTCCTGTTCAACTTCCTAACTCCCTGAGCATTGAGATGTTGGAGGTGTTAAGTTAGGCCTTCACTATGTACTATTTGACTGTTTTAGGGGAATCTACTGTACGTCCTTTAGAAATGTGTGCCCAAATGTAAGGCATTTTTATGACTGATGGCAATACATACATTTTCTCCATCCTTCCCCTCATGTAAGGATGGGGGAGATACTTCAATACAAGCTAATGTAAAGAAAGGGTGCTCTATTGAGTATTTTACATGCATAGCCCATCCGATCCAGTTTCATAATGATACAATTGATAATACCCTAAGGGAAGGGAGGAAGAGGAAAAAAGGGCCAGAAATTTGTACCTTTCATTCTTGGGCTTACACCGCAACCACTATCTAAGTCAAGATATTTCTTGTGTCATGAGGGAGCTAGGCTCGCTACACAACCTGTTGAGCAGCTACCACAGGTCCTAAAGTGAATGTTTCCAAGGACTTGTGGGTATACTCTTGCAGGTAGTCAGCGATGAAGGTTGTCTGCTGACTCCAGAGTCCAGCCATCAGCACTTGCGCCATGGACAGATTATTCCTGAAGGCATTGGTGAAGCGGCTTCCTCTGACTTTGTAGGCTCGCGCGGATTCACGATCAAATCGCTTCCCAGGTCTAGCCTTGAGAAGTTATTGTGAAGCTTGTGAAAATGCAGATTATGGATTATCTGGTGCCCGTGGTTCAATTTTGTGGTTGCCTCTACGTACCTTCTCAGCTCATAAAACCATCTCCTGGGAAGATGATGAGTGCTTCTAATGACTAGCTTTCTTTACACATACGTTTGGGGAATGCATTTGTTGTTCGTCGAGGCATGATTGTTGGCAATTTATATCGTCTTAGAAACAGTTCTGTTATTTGTTTCAATCTCTCCAATCCTATTAAGAACGGGAAGACTTTTACCAGCTAGTGTCTATGCTCATCCCCAAGTATACCAGATTTGCATTGGTTGCAAAGAGGACTTCTCGAGAATACCATGACCCCTAATCTCGGCAACATTCGCGGAGCCTGTCTCAATAAGGGGGAAGAGCTTCCTACGATTATGTTAGCATCAGCTAGTCGTCTAATCGACGAAGCAGGCTATTCAGTTCTTTGAGATCCAGTGTTAGTGCAAAGTCTTTTAGTCTGAAGGCTTGTCTGACCGTCAGGGTTACCTCCTATCTTGAACGAGATTTGCCAGACTGAAACACAGGGCCTGACTCTCTCACCATGGGGTTAGCACCAGTCCTCCAAAGAGAGGTAATGTCGAAAGGAGTCTTTTCATACAACAATGACTGGCAAGCCCTCCTCAACTTATTCATCTTGTAATTGAGTCAGAAGCTGAAGAGAACAACAAGGAAGAAGAGTTGGAGGAGGAAGTAGAAGGCGCATGTTTCTTCCTCTTTCCATCCTTCCCTTCAGGCTCTGCAAGCAGAGCAGTTGAAGTCTGAGAAACTCAAACAACAATGCTTCCCCAAAGGAAGAACCACAGGGGTTGCTCCAACAGGAACCACAAACTTGTCATGGGGAAGGAAGTAACACTTAAAAGGGAGCGGAAGCTCCAGACCCCAGGCAAAACTGTCAGGGTGATGCACAGGGGAAGGGGAATGAAATATTGTATTAAATTTCAGAATTAAAAAGAATTGCCATTTACTATATTAGCAAAATGTAAGTACTTTTGCCTTGTTTGGGGGAAATTGTAAGCCTTCTGACAAGACACAAGTATATCGAGTACTTTAATATTGAGCAATGTTAAGAATACAATGGGCATGTCGTAGGTTTAAAACTGTAAAATATTTTAAAACCCACTTTATATACAGTAATCTGTTCTTAATTCCTTTTGGTAATGGTTTGTTTTAGTGTTTATTGCAAGTACAAATAATTTGCTGTTCAGAACACTCCCCTCTGAAATAACTACTTAATTAATATACAGTATTACCTCGCCACATTGCGGCTCATGTTTCACGGTCTCGGTGCATTACCGGATTTTAAATATGTGTGTTTTTAATCTTGCATATTTTCTGCTAAGTTGCGCAAACCCATGAGATATGAAAAAATGTAAATTCCAATAGAAACAGCAAGTCGCGACATACCGCTTTGTCTGTACTAACTTGAGATCTTACACAGCACATTATTGTCTGACAGTTGGGAGTCAACCAATAAGAGAATAGAGATTTGTATCCTGGGAGCTTATTGGCTCAAATGCCCTACTCCTTTAACAGCCTCTGGTAGGAAGCCTAGGTGGCAAGGGAAGATGCTGACCATAGTTTAGAAGGTGAAACTTCTTGCCATATTGAAAGAAGGCAGAAGTTTTGCAGCAGTCGGCCGCCATTACAAATTTAATTGAAATAATTGTAATCATCATTGAAATGACATTCAACGAATTACAGTACTCATTGAATGTCATTATGTGTTATTCCTCAAATGATAGTCCCCTTAAAACCTCAAGAAGTGTTTACTAACAGAGATAGGTCTCTTTATTTTGACATAGGGCGGACTGCTTCCCACTCCTCCAAACTACTGTAAGAAACAAATTACATTAGTGTTATCAACAATTGATGGTTTTCTGGCATTGTTTAGGGGGAATTAGTAGCCTTCCAATTTACATGATCAGGAAAATGGATAGAATCCCCTCGAAAGGGCAATCTTTAAAATTGTCCAAAGTATATGACAATATGCTAATGCATTGTGACACAGGGAAAAAGACTCATACAAGTAATCAAAGCCACTTGCATCAAACACAGATGAATTTCCTGCTAGATCAACTAACAGACCTGTGGCTTTATATATGGAGCTGAGGATTGATATTCATTGTTTCTGAGACTTGGGTTAGTGGACTGCGTACTTTGCTTCAACATCGCTACCAACCTTTTCGACCATCCAGCTTGTCTTCAACTATGAATTTGTCTTACTGCTTATCCAGAGGGTGCTGAAACTTTGATTTGCAGGTATACTTAGCATTCTTGTAGACCCAAATGGTATTTCTTCTTTGCTTTTTATAAAGACTGGAGATTTCTTAGCTCCAAACTTATCTGTTATTTCGCGCAAGATAGTAAGAAGAGGAGCTTTTAGCATTTTTTGGAGAATTGGTAATGTTACTCCACTATGTAAATGTGTTTGTGGTAGCTTAAGTCCAACTGATTACTGCCCAATTTCCATAACTCCCATAATATCTACTGTAGAGTTTTTGAATGTCTTAGCAAAATGTTTTAATAGGTTTGCTGAAGGTAATCATCGGTTCCCTAGTTTGCAATTTGGTTTTCGTAAAGGCTTTGGAGCTTGTGATGCTCTTCTTACAATCTCCAATGCTGTACAGAAGATCCTTGATTGGGGTCAGGAAGTTCGTATGACTGGTCTTGATTTTAGTGCTCCATTTGACCATATTTAATCATGATGCCCTTGTTTTCAAACTCAAACAATTGGGAGCGGGTGGGTCGTTTCTTACATCATTATTGAATTTTTAAGTAATAGATTGCAAAGAGTTGTTGATGGGCACCATTGTGCATATAGGAATGTGATATCTGGTGTTCCTCAGGGTAGTGTTCTTGGCCAATTACTTTTCATACTTTATACACATGACATGTGGTTTGGTCTAGAAAACAAGCTTGTTGCATATGCAGATGATGCTACTCTTTTTGCATCAATTCCATCTCCTGAATGTAGATCTGGAGTTGCTGAATCCCTTAATAAGAGATCTAGCTAAAATTAGTGCATGATGCAAATTATGGTCTATGAAGTTGAATCCTAACAAAACTCAAAGCATGATAGTAGATCAAGGACTGTGGCTCCTCAACATCTGGATCTCAGCATTGATGTTTCTTTAACTTTGTATGACTTAAAATTTTAGGTGTGATTCTCGACAGCAAATTTACTTTTGAGAAACTCATTAGGTCTGTGTCTTATTCAATTGCACAAATAAATTGGCTTATTGAGAAAGTCTTTCAAGATTTTTGATGATCTTTCTATTCTGAAGAAGTGTTTCAATTCTTTCATTTTACCTTGTTTCGAGTATTGTTCTCCGATCTGGTCTTGAGCTGCTGATTCTCATCTTAATTTGTTGGACAGGAACTTACGGTCTATTAAATTTCTTATTCCTGATCTAGATATTAATCTCTGGCACCGTCGTTCAATTAGTTCATTATGCATGTAGAAGTGTTTATATATGAACGGCGTCCCCGTTCTTACCGTTCATGGTTCGGCTCTGCCCTTTTTCTCGTTAGTTCGTCCGTCATTAATATTTGTTCGAACTTTTAGGAGTTTTTTCCTTACATTTATATAGTACACCGTCTTTATGCTTTCATCTAGCATTAATTTTATGTTATCCTATGATATCAGTGTTAGCGTTTCATCAAGGAGTAGGTTATGTTGGTATGCCTGCATTCGTGCATGTTGGTGGATTACGTCACCTTTGAGATTGTTTCGCTAGTTCTAGGAAGACGACCATCTCACTTATTATTATTAAACCTTTTAGTTTTATTACGCTCCACCTAGTTTTACATTTGGTTCGAGTGGGACTCTCGCGTATTTTGTTGTTTTTACTGTTCGATCTACCGCTTCAGTAACTAGGTTGGTACCCCTGCTTTCCATCTGCTGATGGCGTCATGCTCCTCCCTTACCACTCGCCCGAGTCCCTCTCTCGCCATATTATTTCTGCATGCCTAACCTTACTTACGTGATTTCGCTTTTAATTCATTAATTATTTTTATGTATTTGTGGATTGATATTATATTTATTGCTTTACTCCGTTATGATCATATTTTTGGGATTTTCATGTCATGTTGAGGGGATCTCCAGTTGGTAGCCCTGTCTACCACTACGCACTGGTGATTCCCCGGTACCATACCCCCCCCCCCCCACAGGTTGGGGAGGCTATTCCATCCCCCCCTCCTCCAGTGTACACCCTTCCTCTCACTCGAGTGACTCGATGGTTGTTGGTTATGACATACGGGTCAAGTATGCTTGTTCCTCAGTCTTCCCTCAACGTTCCGACATATTGAGGACTGAGTGTACCCACGGGGTGTGACTTAGTCTCATTCATTCATACCGGGCGGTTTCGTCTCCTCCCCTCCCGTCGCCCCGATTGGCCATCGGTCGGGGGAGGGGGAGGGTCGGGACCACCGGGGACTATCACACGTGATTAATCGGTATGACTGCACCTTGGTGTAACTTTTGCTTTTAGCTATGGTTGTAAGAATGAGCACTTATATTAGGAGTGTCCCCACCTACGGTACCTCCTGCTATTATCGTCCGCATAGGACTTATTAATATCCCATATCATTATATTATATTCTACATGAATCATTACCTTCGTCCCGGTACCTCCGGTTGGGTAGTGGGGGTTCCATTGGCTCCCCCCGCGCTCTCCCGTGGTACCCTCCCGTCATCAGACATCGGAGCCTCCAGGCTCTTAAATACAAGATCTGTTGACACTGACACAGTTTTGATTAATATCCTCCCTCCGGGAGCCCTATTCAATTACAGACATTAGTTTTAGATCATAACTGGAGTTTTCTATTTATGTATTTTAAGGATGTATCTTAGGTTACTTTAAGTTTACTTTAAGTTACTTTAAGTTTACTTTACCAACCCTGTTCCCCGGCCCCGCCGGAACTAGTTTTGATTATATTTATTCATCACTGTTTTTTGCATCCTTTTTCATCCCTTTTTATTTTATACCTCCCTGGTAATGACGGGATGGTATATTCCTCGCTATGACAATATTATTTCATTGATAATCTTAACTTATTACGGAATTGTTTCAACAATGTCTGTTAATTTTTATAATTTTTTCCCCGGTTACTATACCGGTTCGAAATTTTGTTCATAGCCTTTTGTCCCGATTTCATATCGGTCTATTTTAAGAATCCGGAACACCCGGATCTTTTTAGGTTATTAACCTATTATGGGATACTCACGTATCTGTATTTTATTCTATACTTCCCAAGTAGCGACGGGATAGTGTATTTCAAGCTATGACAATATTATTTCATTGATAACCTTAACTTATTACGGGATTGTTTTAACAATGTCAGTTTATTTATAAGTTTTTCCCCGGTTACTAAACCGATCCTAGAGTTGTTCATAGCCTTTTGTCCCGGTTTCATATCGGTCTACTTTAAGAACCCGGAACACCCGGATCCTTTTAGGTTACTAACCTATTATGGGACACTCACGTATCTTTATTTTATTCTATACTTCCCAAGTAGCAACGGGATAGTATATTTCTCGCTATGACAATATTTTTTCATTGATAATCTTAACTTATTATGGAATTGTTTTAACAAAGTCAGTTAATTTATGATAAGTTTTTCCCCGGTTACTGTACCGATCTGAAATTTTGTTCATAGTCTTTTGTCCCGATTTCATATTGGTCTAATTCAAGAATTCGGAGCATCCGGATCTCTTTAGGTTACTGACCTGCTATGGGATACTTATGTATCTTTATGTTATTCTATACTTCCCCAGTAGCCTACCGACGGGATAGTATATTTCGCGCTATGACAATATTATTTCATTGATAATCTTCACCTTTTATGGAATTATTTTGACAATGTCAGTTAATTTATGAAAAGTTTTCTCCCCGGTTATTATACCGGTCCGAAATTTTGTTCATAGCCTTTTGTCCCGGTTTCATACCGGTCTATTTTAAGAATTCGGAACACCCGGATCTTTTTGGGTTACTACCCTACTATGGGACACTGTAGGTGCCCCTGTCGTTACTATCTATAATTATAACTTCGGATATATTATTTTGGGATTTTCATTTTATTTCCTTTGTGATTGATCGATTTAAACATTTATTCTCGATCTATTTATTTTACATTCCCAACGGAGTTACCTTATTCATTAGTAACGATATACCCTCTTTCGGAGCTCGCAGTCTTCCATGACTTCTACCTTGGCGACTCTTTAGATCTGGGTTGGCGGGTTTGCCTGGAGTGTCAGGGCAAAGAGACCCTGTGTCTCTTCCTTTTGGGGTTTTCAAGGAAGCACGTGGCTGATGTCGGGCCACGTCCCGTTGTCCCTAAAGTTAAAGCTACCTGCCAGCCCTACCAAAGACTCACAGGTCTTCCAAATCACCAAACCAGTTAAGACTTCTCTTGGGTCGAGAGCGAAGCCCGGCCTGAAACCTACGACCCCGGAGGCTCCCTTCGATCCGGCAGCCCTTTCAAGATTGATGCATGGCCTCTCGTGGCATGGTTAGTTTCAACCTGACCTTTCATTA
The DNA here is from genome assembly GCF_036898095.1 of Palaemon carinicauda. Lineage (NCBI taxonomy): Eukaryota > Metazoa > Arthropoda > Malacostraca > Decapoda > Palaemonidae > Palaemon > Palaemon carinicauda. Next base: position 30,293,210 of record NC_090754.1, on the reverse strand, counting down.
GAAGAGGCCAGCGACCGATCCCAGGGATGAGGTAGAAATTTATTTCTATTTGAACACGATGTTGTGCTGATATTTATCCATATATATACATATATATATAATTTACGGACCTCTGTAGCTCACTGGCTCAAACCTCGTGTCACATACCGAGTCACCACGAATTATAGGATGGAAGATTCCTGGTGCCTCTGTGAACTTGACAATTGAATGGAATTATTGCCCATTAGGGGGAAGAGAGAGTGCTAAACCAGATAGCCTCATACAGGGTCTCATTTGTTATGGGCTACCTCAACAGCACAATATATCATCCCGGATGCCTCTAAGCTCCCGGAATTCGTCGAAAGCAATCCGTGGAAGGGGGCCTTGCGCTCTCCCTTCAAAGATGGTATGTTAACCATCGAAGGGTTTGGCACCCGGACTGTAGAAGATTTTGAATTCTACCCGCCGGGTCTACAGTTCCCTCTCTCTGGTTTCGCATGCCTTACCGAGGAGACACTCGTAAGGTTTGACAAGGTCCCCAAAGAAACCAAAATGTACCCAAAGGGGCAGGCTCAGTCCACCTGGGTCCGGCCCTTAAACGAGTGGGAGTGTGTTAACACTACGTTAACACCTCACAAGAGCCCGTACACGATGTTTCTAGTGGAGGAGTAAACCCCTACTCCGTGTGTCACTAAGATATCGGACCTTGCTCAGCAGGCAATAAACGAGGACAAGCCGTTACCGCAGCTGAAGGAAACGCATCCGACCTCCCTCCTGTCCCTGGGGGATCACGATTGCTGGACTAACGCCCCGGCGACCTTCACATCGGGTAAATTAAGCGCTGACTGTGCTCCCATTCAGTTCAGTGAGTGGCTACCCAGGCTTCCGGAATCCCTGATATGCCTCGAGCTCGAAGCCTGTATGCGCCTGAGTAGACCTATCAACTCGGCTACAATGGCAGAAAAGACCTCTTTAATGTATGAAGAAGAACCACCTTTTAAGGTCTTGACGAAGTCATTACTTCAAACCTTACTGTCTGATTCCTACGACTTCTTTGCGGCCAGACGTCGTTGCTGTAGGCATGTCTTGTCTGAGGCCACTATCAGACATGAGCCTAACAAGCTCATTAAAGCCCCAGTCTGGAGCTGCTAGGGTCAATCAGAGCCTCAAGGTTCGATGGGCTTAGTCCCCAAGCACAAGTTCGAACCGGCCAGCAACCAATCTCGAGGTAGAAAGAGTTTGAGATCTTTCCATTCCTTCCAAACCGGCGGTCCCAACAGGTGGTTCAAACCATCCCGGTGGCACAAGGAAGTCAACCTTTCACTTCGAAGGGTCAACCCCAACAGCAATACGTGCTGGTTCCTCAGTCCCAAGTAGCAACTACCTCCTATGCTACTTCCCCAGCCCTTAGGCCCACCTTTGAAACTCAGGGTGCTTTCCAGGGTTACCAGCGGCCCAGAGGCGCTAGCTCGAGAGGAACTTTTCGCAACAGCTACTCTCGAGGCCGAGGAGGTAAATCCGCAGCAAATCATTGGGAGTTCTCAGGTAGGGGTAGGACTTTACATCTTCCGGAACCGTTGAACGTTCAACATTTGGGCTTTCAGTATAATTTCCAAAGGTCTGGGGTGGAGTTGGATAGAAAGGCCCCCTCCACCAACCAGTTTTCATCAACATCCAACGGAAGAGCTAGTCTTATATGAAAACGATTTATTGCAAAAGGAAGCAATAAAGAAAGTAAATCGTTTGTAATTTCAGGATCACTTGTTCAGCGGGCCAAAGAAAGACTCAGAATAGCGAAGAGTAATCCTAGACCTGTCGCTTCTGAATTCTTACATTTAATGCGACAAGTTTCACTTGCTGACCATCTCTCAGGTGCGGACCTTGCTTCTCTGTGGGGCCGTCACCTCCTCTATAGATCTTGCAGACGTTTGCTATCATGTTCCGAAAGCAAGGCATTTTCGTCCGTTTCTAGGCTTCAACTAGGCAAACTGCCTCACAGCAACTACAGAGTGATAATCTCTTACAACAGTTTTGGTTCCAAATCAACTTCGAGAAATCTCGTTTGGTCCCGGGGACAAGTTTCAATGGTTAGGATTCAATGGGTTCTATGCTCCCACACTCTGTCTCCCAACAGCCAAGAGGAACGATATAGCAAAACACAATACGTTTTCTCAAAGACAAATTGTCTTCCAGAAGAAATCAAGAGAGAATCCTGGGTGCCCTCCAGTTTGCCTCAGTAACAGATATACTACTGAAGGCCAGACTGAAAGATATAAGCCGAGTATGGTGCTCCAGGAAAGCGAGTAATATCGAGACAAAGGGCTCGACTCCAACCAATTCTGATGAAAAGACTTCAACCATGGACAAAGGTCAAAATCTGGCAAATCCGTTTCCTTACAATATCCACCCCCAAGCTCGTCATTTACACAGACGCCTCCCTAACAGGCGGGGGGGGGGGGGGGGGATACTCTCAGTACAAGAAAGTCCTGGGACTATGGTCGACAATATTCCGCCAACTTCATATCAATGTTTTAGAGGCCATGGCGGTATTTTTGACCTTAAGCAACCGGCTCCAGCCAAAAACCAACATATCAGGTTTCTTCTAGATAGATAGTGGCGGACGCACTTTCGAGGACAACTCCGCTGGAGTCGGAGTGGTCACTAGACCCACTGTCCTTCAGTTGGATTCTTTCTCAGGTTCCGGATCTCCAGATAGATCTGTTTGCAACAAAGTCCAACTACAAACTAGAGTGCTACGTAGCTCCCAGCCCGGATCCTCGGGCTTACGCCACAGACGCAATATCATTAGTCTGGAACACTTGGGAGAGAATTTACCTATTCCCACCAATAAATCTGTCGATGAAAGTGTTAGACAAGCTCAGGACTTTCAAAAGCCAAGTTGCACTAGTAGCCCCCATCTGGCCCAAGCACAACGGGTTTCCCCTTCTGGTGGAACTGGGTCTCCACCTCGACAGATCCCCAATCCAATACTAACACAAGCAGTACAACTCGGTGTGTTAGCTTCCTCAAATTCAGAATGCCCTACCTTTCTGGACTTTATGAAATTTGCAGCTCAAGAGTTGCAGATATTGATCCTCAAATACGTTATTTTTAGAATCAGATAAGAGGGGATCCACCCTTCGACAGTATGATTCAGCTGTTATGAAACTTGCCAGTTTTTAAGGGACTCAAAGGTTGAGACGATGACTATGAATCTGACAGTAACCTTCTTCAGAATTTTATTTGAATCAGACTTAGCGACTTGTACTATTACCACAAATTAAGTCAGCCTTGAAGGTTTTACAATTGGCTTTAATATTGCCCTTACAGATTCATACTTCTCATCCATCCCGAGAACCTGCGCCAGATTGAAACCATCAACTCACCCTAGCTCAGTTTCCTGGTTTCTGAATGACGTACTTAAGTTGGCTTCAGATCCTGAAAGGACTCAGACAGAAGATTCTGCATTTCATTAACGGGCTACCTAGAATCATTCCCACATCACTCCCTCACGTCCATGATATATGAGCTGTAGCTACCTCAGTTAATTACTATGAACTTCACTGGACTTACTAAATATACAGGTCGGAAGTCTCCAACAGTATTTAAACGCCACTGCTTAAAACCTCTGGAAGCCTTATATTTGCTACAGTGGCAGCAGGGAATGTGATTCCTCCTGAACATAGTGAACCTTAATCAACTATGTCTTGCTATCCTCTTACCTGTTATTTTGGATTTTATTTTACTTCCTCAGGTATTGTTCCAAGATTTGGGACCATTTCTCTGGTACTATTTCACTGGGCGGCACAGGTCGGAGCCCAGAAAAGGGATTTTGACGAAGGAAAAATCTATTTCTGGGCGAGAGACCTGTGCCGCCCAGTGAACCCTCCCTTGACTTCCCTCCCAACATGGGCCCCAAACCTTGGGTGCTATGAGGAGTGACGTCACTGGCGTGGGTTGGGTTAGTGGTAGTAGTGTTGATCGGCACCTCGCTGTGGCGGGGATTTTGAAGAGGAGATATCTAAATAGTGCGAGACCTCTGGTTGTGAATTATCACGCCCCAGTATTTTATACCGACACCTTATATAGGTGAGCGAGCTGGGTTCAACCTGGCATTCCTATGCTTTTTTTCTCTGGTAATATATAGCAGTTATATTCCTTAGAAATAGTGCTCTAGGAGTATTTCACTGGGCGGCACAGGTCTCTCGCCCAGAAATAGATTTTTCCTTCGTCAAAATCCCTTTTTTATAATTCTGACCATCCTTTACATTCAGATCTTCCTAGACAGTTCCATCCTGTTCGTAATACTAGGTATGCAGTCAATTCTAATAGTCAGGCCTTCTCCATCATGAGGCTCAATACTACACAGTACTCTAGAAGTTTTATTCTAGCTGTGACCAAGTTGTGGAATGATCTTCCTAATCGGGTAGTTGAATCAGTAGAACTTCAAAAGTTCAAACTCTCAGCAAATGTGTTTATGTTGAACAGGCTTACCTAAGTCCTTTTATAGTTTATATATCAAATATCTATTTTAATGTTGTTAATGTTTTTGAAATATTTTATTCTAATTTTTCATTAGTTCTTATATCTTTTATTAACTTATTTTCTTTCCTCACTGTGCTATTTTCCCTGTTGGAGCCCTTGGGCTTATACCATCTTGCTTTACCAATTAGGGTTGTAGTTTAGCTAGTAATAATAATAGTAATAATAATAATAATAATAATAATAATGACGACGCAATAGCAGCTGGCTTCTTTGGGGTTTTATGTCACAAATAAAATAAAAAGTTTGCATTTTTAGAACATTAACATTATTCAGAGCTTTGTATATTTAGTAACCAGTTACATCTTACTAAATTGTCTAATTACTAATTTGTATACGTTACATATTAAGTAGCAACACCTCAACTCATCACACATTCCAGGAATCTAGTTTTCTGTAAGTAGCAAAGTCTGATAGGAAACAAAGACCATGTTTGCCTACACTAAAAAATTTAAGTGTTCCCACTTTCACTTTTCATAGTATCTGTATAATACTTTAAAATATCATACATATATTTAATGTAGTCTGCTTTCTTCTTGAAATCTTAATTTTTTGAGTGAGATAAAGCATAATTGGTTAAGTGGCTCATTTCATGTAAAATACAATAAACAAAATCATAAAATTACTTACCAGGGTAAATATTGTCGTACCTTTCAGACAAAAAGTAGGGTGTAGGTTAGTCTTTAAGTGGTTGAACAAACCAAATTCATTAGAATTTCTGGACATGTTCTTGTACGATGAACAATGACACATTCACTTAAAAAATAAAAAAGAATAAATTCATTGTAGGTAGAGTATTGAAGTATTCATAGGCTGTACATTTATAACATTTGTCAAAAAAAGATTATCAGAAAAAAAAACGCCTTACAAAAAAAAAAAGACTTTCAATCACAGAAATAGAAAATAATGTTAAAGTAAGAGAAATTCTTTGTAAAGGGGTCCACACTTACAGTTTCAAACAGGTTAACATAATCACATTCATTTCAATACCTGTTATGGCTTGCGTCCTTACCATGAGTTCTGCCTTGTGTAATAATTTTTTTCTATTGGACATTCAAGTCTTCTGAGCTTTCTGGTAAATAACAAAATCTGAAAAATGTGATTTTGATAAGTTTGAGTTGCTACTGTACAGTATATAGTAAACATTTAATAATAAATACTCATTATTGCTATCAAACTTTTCTAAATGAGCATGATCACAGATATATTATACCAAAGGAACTAAAGGAAAAAGCTCAACACTGGTTTACATATTTATTAAATGATACGTATTTACTATAACGAATGCTCCCCTATGAGAAAACCAGGAAAATCACAAAGAATTTAATTCCCATTTACCAATTCATTATTTCTCATGTGCACATTGCCATAATGCAATCAAATATATAAAGAACAACAAAGATCATCTGCATAGTTAAATTTACTTTATGAAATACTCATTTAATCCTGGAGCCCAGTATAAAATAATACTTAATGAGTCAATCCCCACACTATCAACTTTCATGTAAAAGAAAAATAAATCTATTCAAGTGCACAGAAAATGTAGACACCCTTTATTGACAATATGTGGAATGCTCTATACCAGTATAGTCACCTTATTTTTTTTTTTATTTCCCTTCTGGTTTATCAGATCAGATCACTGTCTGAAATAAGTTAATAATCAGACTATATAAACTACAAAAAATACTAAGCTATTCACAAAAAAGTTCCAGAGGGGAGCACAGAGTAAAATTAATGAAGTGTAGGGGAAGAAGCAGTCCTGGAATAGCATTATGAGGATTGTGAAAGCAATGCAGTGTTACCCTAACCATCCATTTGCGGGGACCTTAATCTTTATTATGCACAACATAACAAGATGATCTAACCATGATTGGATCAAACAGTCCATATATGTTCAATGCTCTGCAGTATGAACCTGTCCTTAATACAAAAAAATCTTAAGAACTTAGGATATCAGACTGTCAAACAACCAAACTCATTCTGCACAGCCATCAAAACTCTCAAGTTTGAATTTTCACTGTATAAAAAGAAAAAAAATATGACTGCTTCCCTTACTCCCTGAAGGAGTTCCCTTTCACTCTTTGGGGATGAACCAACACAGAGAAGTGACACGGAAAAATTGGGTGGGCCTTCTCTGCATATTACAAACCACTAAGACACAAATCACAATAGAAAAGACATGAAGATCTATAGCTAAATACTAGATATGCCACCATATTGTGCTGTGGATATTTCACTCCTACGCTAAACCATAGGATTTTATACTCACTTCAAAAAGGCATCTCCAGTCAAAATAGCAAGGGTATACTCTACATTTGTAAACGGTCATTTACAACTGCATTTAACCCTGGACCTATAAAACTTTCAAGGATTGTTCTACAGTTCACAGGAGGAGACAAGATTCATGTTCATAACCATCCATCCATTGCCACATGCTTATTAAATGAACATCAAATCTGGGAATTTTCACTTAATTTCTGGTAATGCACATGCAATTCTTGGTTCTTCCACTGCAATCTGAAATGTTACATCCTTGAAGCACTACCTTTAAATGCCACCTTCTAGTTAACAAACTACCTTTCTCTTATTCACCATAAACCAGTGTCAGTTAAATCAATATAGGTGGCATGTGAATAAGATATATAAAGTTGCAACAACAACAATCTAGCACTGCAACAAATCATTCTTCAAAAACTTTTGGTGTACCAAGGCATGCAAATTTGTGGAGCATTTCTTATTAGCCTTTATACCACTTTAATATGACCTGTTATTTTTAATTCAATTAGCTGTGGACTTATATGCTAAAGGAGGAAATCAAATACAAAAACACAAATTATTTGGTGCCTACCCAAAATGCCATGCAAAAAGTACTATGAAAATGTCCTACGAAAACATCAACACTTTCATTAGTTTTGATATGACCTAACACATGAATCGGTTATTTGCATGATTAAACCAAAAGAGAATATCACAGCTTACAACCATGTGTCACGGTGAGGAAACACCTGCTTGTACAAAATCTACACCAATCTTAACCATTACATAAACATTTGAAAGTCCATGAGTTTATCTGCATTCAGTAGCCCTAATACTGTTAGTTTTAAGATAACAATGTAAAATTTAAGATTCAAGAACAGATGATCTGAAAATATACCAATATTTCATTTGGCCCAAAAGATTATTTAATTGAGCACAGCATGATTGAGCATTACTGCCTCATTAATGGGCACACACAGAAATCTTCAAACACATTGTTCTGAATAATAATAATACATACCAACAATTTAAGGCCATTGCCTTAGCAAACCTATGCAAGCCAAAATTAAGACCTCAATCTAATGTATGGGAATGTTGACATTTTAACAGTAAAAATATTTTGGTCAGCTATAAAATTTTTCCACTTATCTAACTTTAAAAAAGAAAGATTAAGAAAACTTTTCAGAGCCAAACTGTTGGTACCCTGAGTTTATCACGAAACGTTATCTATGCATTTGAGATTTATCAAGCAACACTTTATACTGTGAAGTTAATAAAGGCCTATTTCTTTTTACCTTATTTGGGATGTATACTTTAGAACAGGTCTGGCTATTTTATTAACTTTAACCAATAGATGTTGGCCATGGGCCTAGATTTGCTAAAGGTACAACCTTATATTATCCTAACAAATGAAATGTGCAATATTGTCTTCGTTAAATGATAAAGGTAATTTCAACAACTGACATTTGGGCAATGTATTACCACCAAGTTATTAAGTGACAGAAACCATTTCTGAGCCTGAAATGATCTTTTATAGCAAATTTCTGATAAAGGAAGGCTTCCACTTTCAAAACTTACATACCTGTATTGAACTATTTGGCTTACTCTCAAACAATGCACATGACTAAGTACAGTACATCATAAATGAAGCATTGGAACTTCTTTTCAAATTCAACTTTCTATGAAAAAGAATTAGCTCAAAGAACTAGTACACTAAGCTGACTGTAACCAGAGTTTTAATAAAAAACTTACATCTAATATTTTGTAACAAACACATGATTCAAATTTAAATAATTTCCACAACAGCCCATACATATATAAAATTGGATCAATATTTGTTTTAACAAGGTTAAAGTGTATTCCATATTGTATCGATATTTTCTTGTATCTCTAATTTTGGTGATGCAAAAAAAAAAAATGTAATGTCTGAGCAAAGCACTGTTAAATCCTACAAAGAAATATTAATTGTCTGCCAAAGTAAATCCAGTATATGTATCTTTGTTTGGAATTTATTGTAAGGCCTCACAAAAAATTTTGATACTTGGAATATCAAATTTTTTACTGCTTTGCACTTCCCTAACCCCTCTCTACTTCTTCATATATAAAAATGTTCAAATTCTGCTCCTAGTTATCAAAATTCAAAACGAGGAAATGCTTCAGCATCTAATCCATCTTGCCAAAATGCTCAGTGGGAAATAATGCTAGGGGATCTTCAGTTCCAAGGCATTTAGTTCTGTAGTAAGATGTACTCATTGTTTTAACAAGTGCATAAGAACCTCAAGTTCCAAGATGACAAGTAATAAACATACAAATCACTAGAATGACCAAGTACTTGTATGGGATGAGATATATAGGAGACAGAGGCAAATAGAGTAAATTCCTTACTCAAGACGTAAAGCAGGTTGGAACTGGAAAACCCTTCCTTGCAAGAGTAAGTAAGGGGAATAAGCAAGCCACAGATATGATTCTGTCTAAGGCAAAAACACACAACTTGTGGTTAGTTTTAACTCTATATACTGGGCCAAACAGCAACTACTACATTAGGTCTGATGTATTCCAGATGAGAAAATCAATACAAGCCTAATTAAATATCCCGCAGAAGATTCTCAAAAAGAAACAAAATCTTCCTCTTATAATAGTACCGAGTACTTCAGGCTTCGCATTGGTAATCTTATCTATATTTGATAAATAAGTTACTAGACTGGTCTGAGGATTTGTAGTTGTAATGATATTCAGTAAACCAGCAATGTTATGGTGACATCTTGGCATTAACATCAGACTGAATATGATTTACAACTACAGAGTTATATAGATGAATATCTGATCCAGAAACAGTAAATACTATCTGAATAGTGGATTACGCCTTAAGAGAATTGGAGATGCTCATGTACTTAAAACCACCAAATAAATAGTTTAAATAGTTTCAATTTGGGTGCAATATCGTACAATGAATGAACCTAAGTAAGGAGACTTAAAATTACTTCCAAATGCTTGACTTAAAGAAATGATGATGCTTTTTGTAGTTCAATGAATTGGATGATGTCTTCTATGCCTATAAAATTAACAAATGGTATGTAACAATAACAAAACAAGCTTAAATTTTCTACAGGTCAAGATAACATTGTATTCCTCATAAGCAAAGGGCCAGCATCTTACCTATGAAAAGATACAGTATGGATTTCCACCTACTGTCGAGGCCAGAATATGTAGTGAACTTTTATCTAAAAAAAATTATGTACAATTTTAAAAGTCATGCCCAATACAACTGGGAAATATCAGTGAGATTTACATACACTTTAGATTTTCCTATCATAATAGAAACTGATCACTTGCAGCTTTAAATAATATAAGAGAACTATAATTATTTGTCAAGAATTAGTCAAGGAGCTACAATAATTGGTATATTAAACACTGCCATTTCCTCATGAAAATCATCCAGATTTTGAGATTCTGGCCCTGGATGCTTCTTGATTTTGTGGAAGTAGTGAAGGCAGTGAATGTTCTTATGCATTCTTTAGAAGAGATCCAGCCCTTTCGTTGGCCATGTTTACTCTCACAGTGTTCGATTCCGCCTGAAAACAGATAAAAAATGTATACAAAAAATGAAATTTTTCTTTCTGTAAAACAAAATTTACCACCTTAAAGTTTTATATACTACAGCTCAAGGACAACTAACTCTCCTGTTCAACTGACCCATATAAAGCTTACTTATTAGTTCCATTAATCACAGAGTATAATTCTTTTCAGTCTAAGACCCTGTAGCTCTTCTTAAATTTCTTAGTGATCCTTAAAGCTTTCTACTCAGTTTAATGTTAGCAGAAAACCCTTAGGATTCCTTATACCTTATTCACACAGAAATTTTTTTTAAGGATAAAACTAACAAAATAGAGTCTATCGATACCTATTATGCATACGGTCAGATTTATTCAACTTCCAAATGACATATGATAAACT
>NC_090754.1:30264979-30274979 GCF_036898095.1 Palaemon carinicauda | reverse complement strand
TCATTAGTTACCTAATCTTGTCTATTTCAATTTGATTTCCAGTCTTGACCCCAACATTGTGCCTCAAACGAAAGTCTTTAAATTCAGGTTTTGCAGGTTGGTTGATTTAAGAGATGTTGTTTGTGGGTAATCTTAATTCATTATCATCATTGTAATTAACTAGCGCAGACTTCACTAGATTTTCCCCTGAGCTAAAAATTAATTTCTTTTTACCTTTTGAGCTCTCTAACTGGTCAGCCACCAGCTGAAAATACCTCTTCATAAGAGAAATAAGCGATTCACATTCCTCAACTATTACTCAAATCCTAATCTTGCTCCACGCATGAGACAAAGAGAATAGAGATCATGATAATCCAGCAATAGCTCCCTTGGACAACCCTCACAGGAACAGTATTACTAAAAATTCCAGAATTCTTCCCCTATTATTTGTTAATAGCCAAAATAACACGCGCACAAAATCTGGAGCTGGGTGAACAACGGTGTATACCACACAAGTGTGACGAGAAACTTTAAAAAACAAAAGGATTATGACATAGCCTCCGAGGAGCCTTCGAGGAGATTTTTTGTGCAACTGATGAAGAAATACCAGATGAGTTTCTTACAAGTAAATTTGCAATTAAGAATTACACCTAGAATTCTAAATGGGTTTTATATACTTTAAAGAGACAGTATGAATGAAAAGACCTGGATGTGAAGGAGCCACTGTCCTTGACCTACTTACGATCATACTAAAGTTTTGTTACGTTTAAACTTCATGCCCCATAATCTGCACCATGCACTAATTTCAGCTAGGTCTCAATTAAGGGATTCAGCAACCACAGGTCTACATTCAGGAGATGGAATAAATGCAAATTGTAACATCATCTGCATATACAAGAAGTTTGTTTTTTACACTAAACTGCATATCAAACATATATAGTATGCAAAGTAATGTGCTGAGAACACTTTCCTGAGAAACACCAGATATTACATATCACTATGGGTCATGTTTCAAAAGGCTTCATAGCTGAAAATTGAAGTGAATATGTTAATCAATAAGAGCTTTAATCTTACATTTAGTCTAACAGTATGTTAAACCATTTTCTTCTTTCTCCACTGGGAAAATACAGCATGTAGTACATTGTCTTTACTAATTCTCATTCTTTTAATTTCATTTCACTTGCATCTTATTCAGTGTTACAAACACTTGTCTAGCCTTTGCTTTTATTAGCAGCTGCTCTTTTATTAAATCTTGATTCATTGCATTTTATATCTTCTTAAAGATTAGGATCAATCTTCCTCTTTCTTTGCTCCGTATATCATGATCTTAGGTGATTTAGTGCTCAAAGCCTTTATAAGAATAACAAAAGATATATCTTCCAGATTTTTAAAAGCTGATTGTGTGCATAGTGCAAGGGAATAAGTTCCGGTCACCTAAAGTGGATCCTCATACAAAAATGTGTTTCATGTAGAATTGTAGAGGACTTACATGTTCCTCACTATTGGTAGAAAGCTTCCCAGATGCTAATGCAGATAAGCTAAGAGGGTTTAGACATTTTTTTTTAGCTTAGAGGAGCCATTTTAAAGTCACCAAGTGGTTAGTTGTAGCATGCGAAGGTTTTGATGAATAGTATAACACAAGTCCTTGATGGAAGCCTGAGAGGTATCTGAGACAGAAGTAGCCACAAATCCAGAAATCACTCCTTCTGAGGCAAGCATGGAGTTGTCAGGGTCATCCTACCATTGTTTGGCATTCAAAATTTGTTGGTGACCATATAAACTGAGGGAAATGGAGGATATGAATAAAGTCCACATTTTACCACTCCTGAAGCATGATATCCACAGCCTACAATGGAGGATCTGGCACTGGAGAGCAATAGACTGGGTCAAGTTTCTTGTTGAGATATGCAGCAAACATATCTATCATTGACTGATCCCATATTTCTAGCTCAAGCTAAACCTGGGGTAGAAAGGACCATTCTGTCAAAATCCCCTAGTTTTGTCTGTTACAATATTTAGGTTTCCCCCCAAAAAAAAAATTGAAGGAAAACCATTCTTCTGGCTATTGTCCATAGCAGATCTTGCAATATGTGAAAAGAGTCCTCTGGTCTGGTATACCCTTGCTTTCGTACAGAGGATAAAGGTGTTGAGTTCAGCGTGGGGGAAAGTACCTTCCCTACAACTAGAACCTCGCAACTCTTCCATGCTTTTGACATTGCTTATAGCTTCAGGGAATTGATGAGTATCAGAGTCTGTGAGAGATCAGACCCCCAATAAATGATGACTTTCCAATGCCACTCACCACCTGGAGATTGATGAATCTACTAATAATGAAGTCCAAAATTATAAGTTCTAAAATGATACCTCATCTTTTGATGCGAGACCCAGCAATTAAGTATCTTCTCCTGATGCAGATGAGATGAGAAAAGAACTGATTTGGTATCCAAGTTTGTCCCCAAAACAACATACAGCACATAAATAAATTTGAAGGAGTATTACTTTTAACCTTGAAAAGAGGAGAAAATTTCCCTAATGATGCAGTTGTCCCAATGAGGCTCACCCATTTGTGGATTTTGGACCCTTGCCTCCTACAAAATCTTCTCTGTTTGAGTTAGATGACTTCACAAGATTTACTTACACTCCCATATTGTGAAAGAGATTGAGAAGTTGTTTTCTCACAAGGTCTGCTTGATAAAAACTGAGAACTATCCAGCAATTTAAATATTTCAGGACTCAAATGGACAGAAAATGTAGCCATTTTCTTATATAAGCCATCATTCTTGCAAAAATTTGTGGGACAGTGCTTAAACTGAAACAAATTTCTCTTGGCCATTGATGAATGACGATTATGCCACTGTGTTTACAGCAATAGTGAGTAGAGAAAGAAGTGGTAGATAATAACCTTCCTTCAAAACCAATAGGACCCAAAGATCTACATGGAGAAGGTTCCATGAATGATGAAAAAGAGGTGGCCTAGACCCCATCTGTGCAAGATAACAACAGTCACCTAGTGAGTTTATCTCCTGTGACAGACTTACCAGAAAAAGTTTTCCCCAATATATCTGGTACATTGACCTCTCCAAAATTGAAAAATTCTATCAGGATTGAGTGTGCAGGTTAGACGAAGCAAGATAAAGGGCCATGTTCTAGAAAGTACTAAAAGGCACATGATTTGATGGATCTTACAGCCTGAGTTATGAAATCAGGCTTAGATTTAGCTAAAATCTGATTAGCTGTTTGCATTAGAAGCTCCTTCCAAACAAAGGCTTGAGGTTCATCATTTGATACTGTTTTATATACAGTGGTACCTCTGCATACGAATTTAATTCGTTCCACAACCAACTTCGGATGTAGAAAATGTTCGGATGTAGAAACGAATTTTCCCATAAGAATACATGGTAATCCATTTAATTCGTTCCTTGGCCTAAAAACTCATAATAAATCCTTAATAAATGGCTACACATAACAATAACATAACTGCATAATAAGAAAGAAGCATGTAAAAAGATAATTATAAAGAAATACTAATTAAAAATGTGTTTTATTGCCACTTTACCTAAGAGACAGGCCAACGCAGGTGTAGGATTTGCTACGCCAGGAGGAGAGGACGATCGGCGAGAAGGTAGACATGGTGTTAACATGTTCTTTAAATAAATACTCTCTCTCTCTCTCTCTCTCTCTCTCTCTCTCTCTCTCTCTCTCTCTCTCTCTCTCTCTCTCTCTCTCTCTCTCTCTCTCTCTCTCTCTCTCTCTCTTTGTTCTTCTTCACTGTTAGTTTTAGAGACGTCTATTAATTTTTTCTGAGAGCAAGAGAGAGAGAGAGAGAGAGAGAGAGAGAGAGAGAGAGAGAGAGAGAGAGAGAGAGAGAGAGATTAAACAAAAATGAGAGATTAAACAAAAATGTGTTGTGTACATATGATTTTTAACAGCGTTAACGAGTTGAAAGACAGTTAAATGTAACTAAAACAACAATATCAGCGAATTTGAATTCCTTTATTAACTAAAACAAATATTGATATAAACACACTTGTGTGTGTGTATGCGCAAACACACACACGCACGAGGAGACACGATCGGCGAGGAGGTAGACATGGTGACTGCGATAACATACCATAACTTACACTACGGAAATTTTAATCTAACTTAGCTTATTTATTTATTTTTATATTTCTTATTTTTTACATTTTTTTTCTTTTGATTTTTTATTTTCATCACTTTCAGTGACGAGTTACGGTATGTTATCGCAGTCACCTTCTCTACCTCCTCCCCGACCGTCTTTCTTATTGCGTAGCAATTCTTGCACCTGTGTGTGTGTTTGTGCATACACACACGAGTGTGTTTGTATCAATATTTGTTTTAGTTAATAAAGGAATTCAGATTAGCTATTATTACTTTCTTAGTTACATTTAATTGTTTTTCTACTCGTTGACGCTGTTAAAAATCATATGTACTCTAAACACATTTTTGTTTAATCTCTCTCTCTCTCTCTCTCTCTCTCACGAAAAAAATAATAGACGTATCTAACACTATAACAGCGAAGAAGAACGAGAGAGAGAGAGAGAGAGAGAGAGAGAGAGAGAGAGAGAGAGAGAGAGAGAGAGAGAGATTTTATTTAAAGAACATGTTAATGCTATGTTTAGAGAGAAACAGAAAAAGAGAGAAGTCTTATTTAAAAGAGCTTGTTTATGCTATCATGGTTTTCTTTGCTTCACTTTTTTCTTTCTTTCTGTTCATCACGCTGGCCCTTCTCACAAATGATCGTTGCCAACAATCTCTTTGTCCTTTATCCCTATCAACAAAAGGCGTTCTATCTCTTCCAGGGTATTGCTAAGATGTCTTGTAATAATAGTGATCCCCTTCGATGGTTATTTGCTTTAATGGCTGCCTTCAGCTTGATGATCCTCGAGATCATAGGCCTATTCCGGCCATATTGTTTAGCCATACAGTATCACTCACATGCACACTGCTCTCATGGTTTTCTATAATTTCTTGCTTCAATTCTAATGAAAGAATTGCCTTCTTCCTGTACTGAAACTTAGCTTCTTAGGCACCATGATTATAGGTGAAATCAAAAAGGAAATGTGAGAAAAGGAAGAAAATAAGCACTGTTAATAACAGACCAAACAGAGGACAACCACACGATACACACAAGAATAGAGAACTGAGCACTCGACGCTCAATGGTGTAATGTTTACTTCGTGTGTTGAAATAAAATTCGGGTGTAGAGTCAAAAATTTGCTCGGATTTTACTTCGGATGTTGGAAAATTCGGATGTAGATACGTTCGTGTGTAGAGGTTCCACTGTACTGTAATTTGTGACAATTCTACAGAAGAAAATCACAAATGTTTCCTTTCCTAGAGTATTAAATTTCAATACAATTTCCCACCTCAGCAAAGGAGTCTGACATTGTCTTGACTATATACTGTAATCCAAAAAATGAGCAATTAATTAAATTCAGGATCATCCTTCTTTTTGGCTAACAATCCCAAGAAATTATTAAGGACCTTCACAATTGAGCATGCAAAGAGACTGATCTCTACTGCTCCTCCAAAATTTCATAAAATAGATTCTAAACTCTTAAGAATCAAAACTACTCTATCCTTGAATATACCGTTTTGCTTTGCAGAATCCAAGATCTATTCTATAGAAGGATGATAACCGACCTATAGTGTAAGCTGGCAAGTGTTTAGAATTTACTGGAACTGCCAAAATCATAGGAGAGGTAGCAGTCACATTCTTTTAGCATTGGGGGAGAAATAAGCAGATTAAAAACAGAGTAAGTCTAAAAATTCTAACTTCTTATAAAATACCTAATATTTGATTTTTGCAGATTAACTAGGTTACCTGGATAATATTCCATAATCTTATGCAACACACTTTTAAAGTTAATTCTTTATTTTCTCCTTCCTCCTCAAAATTGCCTTAAGAGCTTGAGGTCACAATCCGAAATAAAAGGGTCAGAACATATGTAACCTAATTCTTTGGCAGAGTCAAGACTTGAAGGTCTAGGTAAATGAATGAAGGAGAAGTTACTCTGGGCTTCCTGCTACACCATAACCAGATAGGAGTACCTAGAGATATAAATTGCTCCAAAGACAGAACCGCTGTAACAAAAGTAGTACGCCATTGACAAAGCATTAGCACAACCTTGCCTGAATCCCTGAGGATGTATAAAAATAATGTTCGCAACATTCACACACAAATGAGCTGGTATACTGCTGATGCATGAAGCTGTATGACACCATCCAACCTCATGTGCTACTGTCTGACCTACTAAATAGGTTGATACATTGTCAGAACTGGATCTAGTTAGTCGAGAAGTGTCAACATTCTCTTCAAAGAAGAAATGCAAACTCTATCCACTTATCCTTAGAATAAGAATGACTGCGGATAACGCTAGTAGTTGTAGCTGTATTGTACATCACAACCCTGAATGTTACTGAGTCAAAATAAAAAAAAAAGCTCAGACACAGGACTAGTATGGGTAACAAGCATGCTCAGAAGTACAAAGTATACTTAAAGGGACTGGCACTAACATCCCCATAATCTTCAGTATAGAATCCAGACAATACAGAGTCATATATGAAAGGCTCAGAAAGATGTGTGCTCCAAACAGGCTACTGGCATGACCTGTCTTGAGGATATAATACTTGAAAGGCCTCGCATTTTCATCAAAAGGGCTCGGAATCTCATACGATACATTTAGATACTTTACTATTAGATTTATTAACACCTAGCAAAGATTCAAGTGACAAAAGGACTCTCTTGTAACCTAGCATCTAGAAATCCCAGAAAAATTTCCATAGACCTATCTTTTTAAATCCTCTAGATTAAAAGACTACACGTTCTCTAATTACTGTTACTTCAAACTCCCCTATAATTACCAAAGGAATTTCAACTTGAAGGGGAGGGGAAACATTGTCAGCCACGGTCAATGGTACAGAGGAAGCCTGAATACTAGATGCCAAACACGAGCCTAAAGCACACTTATTTTTCATGTTTGTATTCCTTATCCTTTGCTCTAGCAACTACTAAATGTGAATATAGGGTCATCTGAACCTCTGCCAAAGTTCATATTCTGAGCATGCCTCCAACATAATGAATTGGGGTTTTACATATTTAGGAGACAAGTCTGTATGGTCCTAAACAAAAAGGAAATGAGTTACAAACCAAAATAATTCAAATTGGAGAAAATATAGAAAAGGGAACACAAACTTTTCTGATCAAAACCACACACACAAAAAAGGATTGGTTTGTTTACTTTAGAAAAGGCTGAAGCAAGAGCAAGGGGATCCTTATCCCCGCTCACCTTGTCTTATCACTGAGGTAGCTACCACCCTTTACTAAGAAGGGTATATTCTATAGTAAGCTACCACCCTTTACTAAGAAGGGTATAGTATATAGTATCAAGATTAAATAATTTATTTCAATTAATGAATAGCAATGAATTCTCAGTAAGAATAATTAACATATATGGCAGGTCTCTAGAATGTTCTGCAGCAAACACAGCGACCTTTCCCTTACTTCTGCAACTTATGAGGAGCCTACAGAACTGCACTAAAATATTTACAGCATCGAAATGTAATGGTAAAGGTGGCTCACTGCTCACAGCCAGTCTAGATTTGCTCAAGGAAGACTTTAAACTCTTGTATATAGTTGAAGACCTTCATTATGAAATTAATACAGGAGTCTTAAAAGCTGATGTTGCAGAAAATATTTAAATTGACAAATGTAATTTAACAAACAGATAAAGTTGGACCTCTTTCTAACTACAAAAATAGCTACACTAATACTGTTTGGTAAAAACTAATAAGCTAGCAATTCAAAATTTAAGACTCCCAATATAACTTTTTGTCTCGACAAAATCAGTCAACTATATTTTTCTATAACATGGCAAAGCAGAATACAACAAAACACGACATTCAAATTTCACTATGAAGAAAATAGCATTCAAACTTTTAAATATATAAGCCATGTGCACGCTTTCAAATTAATCAAAAAGATTCCGACTCCTACTTTTACCTCATGTTATATCAAAATAGCATTCTTATACTGTGAAAAGGAGGAAAATATCTGAGTGACAGAGCTTGAATTGAATTGGCGTTTCTCACAAAATCTTTCTTGTTTACAAGTTTATAATCCAATCTCTAGAGACATTATACATACAAGAGCAGCAGCCCAGCAGCCCCTCAACTCAAGTATGACCTGGGATGGTAAGGCCATGGCTGGGAATGTCTTGCAGCTAGACTATATACCTACAAAAAATCCCCATTCCTAAAAACAGTGAAGGTCATGTGCCATGGAAAATCTATCATGGCCTGAAGAGATCACTGGAAACAAGAGTTCTCTTGTAACTAGGGTTTTGGATAAAAATCCTGAAAGCTCAAAAAATATTTGATGCATAAATATAACATTCATATAATTTTATTTAGTTATGGCTGTATTTTCTTGAAACAGTAATCCCTGCAATTAATCGTGATCAGAATTTAATACTGTTTAGAAATTTTTATATTCTAAGTATACTTTGTACTGGAAAACTATCATCACCTCCCACCACTACGATTCAATACAGTCTAGGAGGCTTGGTGTCCTGCAATAAAAAAAAATTCTAATCTCCTAACAAACATTCTCTAAATTTTTTAATATATAAAAGGAAGGCTTGTTTTTAACACAATCTTATTAATTAATACTATTAAAGGGTAATTCTAAAGCTGATAATCCCCATCACTACTCTTACTTGATATCGAATGTTACATGACAGAAGAAAGACAGCCCCAAACCACTCATATTACAATTTAATTCTATGTATACTAAGCCTTCCTAACAAAAAAAATTCCAAAATCTTAGAATCAGGTTCTACCTTCAATAGAATCCTCAAAAAGGATTAAGAATTTGTACTTCAAAAAATATAAATGGTTCATATTAACACATATTCCAGAATATTTAGAAAGTTAAAATCATAACACGCTATTATGCAAGCTAGGTAAAGGAAGTAATACGAATCATTTTTTTGTGGTTAGTGAAACTGAAAACAGTCTAAATTACCATAAACATTAAAAATACAGTAGTCATAAGTGAAACTTATACAATTATCTGCAGTAAAATAAAATATGGAAATAAGGTTTTAAACAAAAGAAATATATCTTTGAAGCAATAGTATATGAGTGATTAAAAATAAAAATATCAACAGCAAATAGCTGCAAATAATCAATATTTTCTGCAGTTGCACAGGCACAAGATTCAATGTTCCACAAAAACAGTAATGTGTAGTAACAATGACCCTAAATAAAAAAAAAAATTTTGTCTGAGCTGTAATATATTAAACAGAAAAATATAAATATTGTATACAACATACTTACCAATATTAACAGGAAACTAATAATTCTAAAAAGTATATTCCTATTATATACTTAAATAATTACTGCTCTCTGCTTTCTTTACATTATTACTGGCAATACTTCGCTCTCAACTCTTATATACTAGGTACTGTATATGAAATTATTTCAAGTTACATATAAAAACATTAATATGCAATATTCAAGTACAGTAAAGCTTACAAAAACTACCCCCTCTAAGGGTTTGCCAATGCGATACATCCTGAAAGCAAATGTCTTTTTGATTATTTGGTTAGAACATACGTAATGTATTACCAATATCATAAGAGACTTTGAAAAAAATAATAATTTTGAAATAAGATCATCTTGATGCATCTTGCACAGAGTCTGGAGGCATTCAAATAGTCATACAACCTATAACTGCACTTATCAGGTTTGTGTTCCTTGATTGCTATTATCAGGGTTTATATAAATCCTACAGTAACAAACTTCCCTTGATATGAATAAATATATAAGAGTGAATACGTGTCCCAGGGAGATAAAACTGCATCTAGCTACGAGTCTAAGTACATGGAAATTCTATGTTGTGACTACTGTAATGCAACAAGCTCGGGTAACATCTGGTGCATACGTGAATGGTAGGATTATCTTGTGTACTATACTGAAATATTAAAAGACAAACCAA
>NC_090754.1:30247479-30259979 GCF_036898095.1 Palaemon carinicauda | reverse complement strand
GCGGAACCCTTGAAGGTGAACTGCTAATAAGTGCCATCCTCTCTTCCTTGCCAGGTAGAAGAAGGCTAACATCACATGATTGATGTGAGGTGATCTCGAACCTTGTTAATTTAGACATTTTACTATCACTTCATTGTCCAGGACCAATCTGATGTGGATTGCTCTGTGAGGGGATAGTTTCTTCAACGTTAGGAAGACTGCCATGGCCTCCAAGATGTTGATGTGAAAGGTTTTGAACTGGTGCGACCAATTCCCTTGCACTTTCCTCTCATGAGAATGGCCTCCCCATCCTTCCAAGGAGGCGTCCGTGTGTATCACCACTGATGGTTGTGGTGGTTGCAGGGGAATTGTCCGCACTATGCTCTTGGCTGTTGACCACGGCCTTAATAGCGTGGGCAATCGGGTCGGGGTCAACCTTAGTTAATCTCTTAGAGCATTTGATGCGTATCTTCTCCAGACTCCTGACGCATCCTTTAGCTGTGTTTTTAGCACAGGGTCTGTCACTGCTGCAAACTGGAGAGTCCAATACTCTTTCCTGTTAGCGTCTTGAAATCCTCTTGTACCGGATTAGTCTCTTGACAGCCACCGCTATCTCTCTCCTCTTCTTGAATGGAATGGAGAGGTGGTGTGACTTCAAGTTCCATTGGATTCCTAACCATTGGAACTTCTGAGCTGGAGAAAGGCGAGACTTCTTGCGATTGATCTTGAAGCCCAGGTGCTCCAGGAACTGGATCACATTTCCGGCCACTTGCAGACAAGTAGTCTTGGATGCTGCCCACACCAGCCAATCATCTAGATATGCTACTACTTGAACTCCCTCAGAGCGTAGTTGCTGGACCATTGTATCTGCTAGCTTTGTGAATATCCTTGGGGCTATGTTTAGTCCAAAGGGCATCGCTCTGAAGACAAATTTTGTCTTCTGTGGCTTGAATCCTAGGTAGGAGGAGAGGGGGCGACTGACTGGTAGGTGCCAGTAAGCATCTGCCAGGTTCATTGAGACTGTGTACGCCCCTTTGGGGAGAAGGGTCCTTATGTGTTGCAAGGTAAGCATCCGGAACTTGTTATTCTCGATGAACTTGTTGAGTGGAGACAAGTCTAGAATGACTGAGTTTGTCTTAGTCTTTCTTGGGAACACAAAACAGCCTTCCCTGAAACTTGATGGACTTCGCTTTCCTTATTACCTTCTTATTCAAGAGTTCTGAGGTATCTTCTTCCAACAAGGGGGTGGAGTGTTGGAAGAATTCTGGAAAAGGGGGTGGAATTTCGTTCCAACTCCACCCGAGACCATTTGTGATTAGGATGTGGGCCCAGGGATCGAAGGTCCAATGATCCCGAAAGTGAAAAAGTCTGCCCCATACCTGGAACCCCTCATTGCTTAGGGGTTCCTGAGGACTTGCTTCCGTGACTGCGTCCTCCTCTGCCTCTTGGGGGGTTTCTGGAGAATCCTCTTCTTGGGCCTCTACCTTTGTAGGGCCGAAAGGTGGTCGAGTGCCTCTTAAAGCCTGGGTTAAACACAGGTGACTGGGCTATCAGCTGTTGAGGGACCATCTGGAAGGTGGTTTGAGGCTGGGCTACCATTTGAGGCACCGTGGCCATGGTCACGGCCGGAAGTTGTGCAGGTCTACGTGGTCTTTTTACCTTATTGTACTTAGGCTGGGGACCTCCATCTGAGGAAGACTTCCTCTTTGAAGACATGCCCCACTTTTAGAGAAGGTTCCTATTCTCCGTGGCTGCTTTGGCAATGACTTCTTGGACCACTTCTTGTGGGAAAAGGTCCTTGCCCCATATGCATGATGAAATTAACTTTCTGGGCTCGTATTTCACCGTTGCTACGGCGAACATGTGCTCTCTACAGTTCCTCCTTGACCTGACAAAAGAATACAAGTCCTTCACGAGGGTACCCATGTAAGACTTAGCTAAGATGATGTACATGTCTGGGGTGTTATTTAGGCCTGCACACATTTCCAAACAGTTCTGATGAGATAGGGAGGCAGCAAGTCTTTCTTTTGTCTCCTGTTCCCTTCTCAAGAGATGATCTGGTAACTTTGTAAGGTTCTCGTTGAACTGTTGGCCTGCTATCTCCGGATCCAACTTCCAGACGGAGAAGGTTAGATGTACTTCTTTCAACTTCTCCTAGCAGGTAGGCATAGCTAGAGATAATGGCTTACATTCCTCTAGAATGGGGCAAGGTTTGCCCTCTTTGACTGCTTTAATGACACAGTTGAGGGCTTTCTCCGAAAAGGGGAAAGCTCTGGAGGAAGGAGCATTAAAGGTTGGATGCCTCTTGCTCAGTGCTGAGACTTTGGAGTTGGTGTATCCGGCTCCTTTCAGGGTCTTGGTAAGGATGGCCTGTGCCTTGTCATGTTCGAAGACAATGACTTCCTTTGGTACCGTCTCCTCACTGGATGCTGGTTCATCTCGCAGTCTCACGTAACAGTCTGGGTATGCCGAAAGGCTAGGCCAGAATTGAAAATCTTCAAGGGGTTTGGCCCCCAACTTCTCAGAGATATAGAGCTTCCCATCCATCATGGGCATATGCTCCGTGTACCTCCAGGGGTTGATTTCGGAGCATTGAGGTAAATCAGAAACCCTAAGAGGCTTATAAAGGCCTCTGAAAACGCCAGGGCGTTTCACTTATCTTACCTCTTTCTTCGTCTCTTTGAGATCTTGCTTAATCTCCTGCTGTTCATTACGGAACACTGCCATCATCTGCTGAATCGACTCTAGGAGCGCTTCGCTCCTGGCAATCAGCAGATCTGGATGGGGAGTTGAGGCTGAAGAGGTTGACGGCACAGGTTGATATGCCGTCACGGAAAACAGAGGGTCCTCAGTTACCGCCGACACGGATCCATCTTCCTCCGTAGATGGTTGAACCACATCTTCTTCAGGGTCTTCTTGTAAAAGGTCCTTTTCGGTGTCAGTAGACACCTCCGACATCTGTTCCTGGTGGATGTCCATGCCTTCCAGTGCCTTATTAATATCTGCATCCACTGTCAGTTGGATGAAGGGAGACTTGACCTGTACTTGGGGCACAACCGTGCTGGATTGGGCCTTAGGGAACAGAAGGCACCTTATAGCTTCATTAGGTAGGTAAGGTCCCGGAGAGTTCTACTGGCCCTCTTACCCACCTCCAAAGAGTTTCTCTTGCTGTATCCCTTGACTCCGTAGTGTCAGGGATATCTTCTCCAAATCCCTTTCAGGGCCGAGCAAATGGAGCAACCCTTTGGGTCCCAATACTTCAGGGATCCAGATACGATGCAGCAGGGGGCATGAGACCTGCACATCGTATGCCCACAAAAGTCCTTACTCTTGTGGTTGCAGAACACGACTGCACACTTCACCGTCGGCTCCTCCTGTAAGGAAAGAAAAGGTGAAATGAGTATAGGGTTATTTATATCATTGATATAAATGCATATACTTAAAAATAAATTTCTTACTATTATATTTAATAGCTTAGGATAGTAAGCTAGAAAGGAAATAGGAAAGACACATATCTGTGTTTCCTCTCCAGGCAATTGCTTTGACCTCCGTCAATATTAATATTTTAATTTCCCTATGAGGGAAAATACAGAGTGGAATAACTCTCGTACGTAGAGCTGGAGTCAGTGAATATTTACACTAACTCCTCCACTTTTAGAATATTAATACTGAATCGGTGATTTATAAGAGTCCCGATGATCCAAGGATTCATCAGGATGTTGAAGGAATACTTCACCTCAACATTTTTTTCGGTCCCAACAATAGACTGTGAAAGGATACAGAGTACGTTAGAATTACTTGTACTACTGTATCATTGTATACTGTAGTTTTCTAAATTCTGTATTACTGTATTATACTGCATAAGTACTGGCTACTGTATTGTCATATACAGTAGTTTTACCGGTATACTACTGGGGTTAAGCTAGTGCCAGTGGCACTAACTGATATGGAGAGAGAAAGAATGGAAAGGAGGAGCTGGTCGAGGTGGTAACCTAACCGCCGCTTGTAGGAACCCGGACGGCAATTCAGTCAGCCCGGCAAGCGGGGATGATTGTAGAATACCGGCCTAAGGAAAATTGTGACAGCTAGGCCGACACTAAAGGACAGAAGGGGGAGGGAAAAGGGTCTTACAGTTTACAGGGAAGAAAGGCGACAGCAAGTATGCTGTCCACTTTCGGCTGTAAACCAAGGAAGCATGGCTTCCTGTGTCGACGCCGTCGTGGACGGCAGGGGAATAAGAATTCCCCTGCCGGCGACATTGTCGGCTATAAGACATGTCTTATAGCCTACAAAGGAGAAAGGCGGCAGCAATTATGCCGCCTACTTTCGGTTGTAAACTAAGGAAGCATAGCTTCCTTTGCCAACAATGTCATGGCCGGCAGAGGAATCAAGATCCCTGTCGATGACATTGTCGGCTGCAAGACGATACACCCCAAGTTACAGTCATACTTCAAAGCCAGGATACTCGGCGGCAAAGAAGATTGACAGTAAAAACTATCCAAGTCAAGCCGGAGTTAACTACTCATTGGCGATGACGGAAGATAGGGTTGCCGCTTGGGATGGCAGCGCTCAGGGGGGAAGAAGGGTTTATCCTCTTTTCTCTAAAAGAGAAGCGTATCGAATTAAACCAATAATTCTAGGGGATATATATATATCCCCGACCAAATTAATAGAAACGATACTAGAGGTTAAACAATGGGATTAAAATTACTAACGTACACCAAACGGGTTAGGCTAGCCTAACTCGAGTGGGGACCACAGCTACAAGTGATACCACTGAGGTCCTATCGTATACGAAAGAAACATTATATTTTTGAAGAGGAAATATTATATATGTATATGCGATCTTCAATAGTATAATTTTGCCTAACTAGCTAGAAAATTTCTTTATAGCTAAATACCGGGAACGTTGCACTACTACCTAAATAATTGCATTTATGACGTGCGACAGCGGTCTCAAGATGGCCACCTCCGGAGATGGCAGTGCTCCACTTAACACACCTAAATTATGTTAATTTAACTGCGAGAAGGGAGCTGTAAATTATACACAAGAAAGATTAATACTCAACTTTCCAGAGGCTGAAGATGCTGGAGATTGCATGATAATATTCAAGAAAACAGTAACAACACCGAGAGAAACGTGGGAGAGCACCTAGCTTAAATGCTACGTTCAAAGGAATGACGGGCTGTAGTAGTACAGGGAGGGGGTCCACCGGGTACCTTGATAACGGCTCCCCTTCGTTCGCCACTCGTCACCCTCAAAAAGTAAAACCTATTCGGGGTGAAGATTGCTATGTGTCGTATAAAAAAATACGTCCCCTGATATTATGCGATATCCTTAAAGATATATTAAGGATACTCTCGCCAAGAGTTAGAATTCTGGAGACCTGTGGTTAATTCTCTGGGAGTATCACTGTAGCAAAATATCCCTCAGAAATCTACCTTAAGGAACCTTCCATCAGGAGGACATGGCTGAGCCCAAATATATATATATATATATATATATATATATATATATATATATATATATATATATATATATATATATATTTGCTGAGCCCAAATATATATATATATATATATATATATATATATATATATATATATATATATATATATATACTGTATATATATATATATATTTGTAAATATAATATATATATATATATATATATATATATATATATATATATATATATATATATATATATGCATAAGATTTTTCATAACTCTGACCATTCTTTACATTCAGATCTCCCTGGACAATTCTATCCTGTTTGTAATACTAGGCAGGCAGTTAATTCTAATAGCCAGGCCTTCTCCATCATGAGGCTCAATGCTACACAGTATTCTAGAAGTTATAATCCAGCTGTGACCAAGTTGTGGAGTGGTCTTCCTAATTGGGTAATTGAATCAGTGGAACTTCAGAAGTTCAAAGTTGCAGCAAATGTTTTTATTTTGACCAGGCTGACAGTCTTTTTATAGTTTATATATGACATATTTGTTCTGACGTTAATAGTTTATATATGACATTTCTGTTTTGACGTTGTTACTGTTTTTAGAATGATTTATTGTTATTTTTTTCTCATCATTTATTTATTTCCTTATTTCCTTTCCTCACTGGGCTATTTTTCCCTACTGGAGCCCTTAGGCTTATAGCATCTAGCTTTTCCAACTAGGGTTATAGCTTGGCTAGTAATAATATATATATATATATATGTATATATATATATATATATATATATATATATATATATATACACACACACATATATATATATATATATATATATATATATATATGCATATATATATATATATTATATATATATAATATATATATATATATATATATATATATATATATATATATAGAATATATATATATAGAATATATATATATATATAGAATATATATATGCTATATATATATATATATATATATATATATATATATATATATATATATATGCTATATATATATATATATATGCTATATATATATATATATATATATGCTATATATATATATATATATATATATATATATATATATATATATATATATATATTTATATATATATGCTATATATATATATATATATATATATATATATATATATATATATATATATATATATATATATATATATATATATACAGTATATATATTATTACTAGCCAAGCTATAACCCTAGTTGGAAAAGCAAGAAGCTATAAGCCTAAGGGTTCCAGTAAGGAAAAATAGCCCAGTGAGGAAAGGAAATAAGGAAATAAATAAATGATGAGAAAAAATTAACAATAAATCATTCTAAAAACAGTAACAACGTCAAAACAGATATGTCATATATAAACTATTAACGTCAAAACAGATATGTCATATATAAACTATTAACGTCAAAACAGATATGTCATATATAAACTATTAACGTCAAAACAGATATGTCATATATAAACTATAAAATGACTCCTGTCAGCCTGGTCAAAATAAAAACATTTGCTGCAACTTTGAACTTCTGAAGTTCCACTGATTCAACTACCCATATATACTGTATATATATATATATATATATATATATATATATATATATATATATATATATATATATATATATATATATATATATATATATATATATATACAATCTGAAATAACTATGAAAACTAAAAAATATTTCCATTTCCTAATGGTCTGACTATCTTCCTCGCATATAAATTATATGTCATTGGGAGAGAGTTATATAATGATAACTTGTTGATTTGACATGCCTTGTCAATCCCTACTACAGTGAAACGACGACTACAAAAATTTACTACACCCAAAGTCTTTTTCATGCAAAATATGTTTTTCCTTTATCATAAACAAGTGAAATATATTATTCTTAAAGCTTTCAAAAGTACCAGACTATGGAAATGCATAGTGGTAAAACCATTTTAAATATCATAAAATCATATCAAACATTATATGAAATGTGCCATGAAGCACAGTTAACCCCAGTTACATATACAGTACTTTAGTTAAAAATAATTTTCTCAACATAAAGCTATTTCTCAAACAACTATTAAGGAATAAAGTAATAAAACAAAATTATAAAAGTTTGAATAATTCAAAATTGGGTTTAAAAACAAATCTACAAATTACAGTAATTTCTACAGGTACTGTAGTAGCCATCATACAAATTTGGTATTTGAAGAAGAATTTCATAATGGAAATAATGATTTGATTCTTTAATGTTTCCCCAACAACACCTTTCACCCTACTTTTCTTTGTCATAAAGCTCAAGAGCCTCGACTATCGTGATTAAAATACAATGCAATATATGCTACCACTCTTAAGAAATAATGAAATTATGACCCAGAGACTCGATTCATATACGATATTTCAATTCAGTCCAATGTACGATCATATTAGAAGGAAAAATAAATAGCACCCTTTAAATCATACCAGCTGAGCTGGGCTCAATTACTATCTGAATTTTTCATAGCAGAGATGCAAACCTATATTACCTATCATAGCATCTTCTCAGTGGTAAATTTCCCAACACCAAGAACATTGATAAAAGAGCTTACCTTTGCGTTGATTCTGGTAACTTGTCTATTCTGGTTCTCTATCTCAGAGCCCATGTCAAGAGCCATATTTCGCAGGTTACCAATCATGGTGTTCACTTGGCCCATATTTTCTTCCATTTCATCTTCACGAGCTTCATTCGTAATACTGCACAAAGAAGCATAATCATTAATTCAATTTTCTAAAAACATTTTCAAAATATTTTCCCAAATTACTTTTCCAGTCTTTATTCATGGTATATTCTAAGTATCTTTCAATACATTTTACATAAGGTTCAAAATTTTTTGGATAAAAATAGAATTGCAGCATGCTGAAAGACAAAGCATTAACTACTAGTGCCTCATCAGAAGTTACATTTCATTTCTATGTATATTACCGTCCAATATATCCACCGGCCGCCCCCAAGCCATTTCGGTCATCCATTACACGTTGGGGTTGGGAGCTCACTACGCCGTCCTCTTTGCCCTTCCAAGTGGATTCATCTTCTTTAAACTGTGATGACCTGTAGAAATTGCTCTTGTCTAATATGCTAAAAATTGCTCTAAAGTCCTAACTACTGAATAAACTAGAGTAATGGTGCCAGTAGCTGTTACACGCACTAGGTCCTTAATAACAATCCATGCCTCACCTATTTCAAGCCTTAAATATCTACAATATGTCATTAAAAAAGAAGTATGTCTTGTTCCATTAAAAGGAATAGAAAAAGGTTTGAAATTGGCATGTAAAGGTTCGAATCAGTTGGGGTGCAGGACTTGAATCACAAGCAATGAGAGATATCGCATTCCATAATAGATGATCATAATAATAATAATAATAATATAATAATAATGATAATAATAATAGTAATCTACACCCTAAGTACAGGGTGTCCCATTAGTATGTTATACAATTTGAAAATGCTTTAAATCGTGAAAAATGCTAATATATTTGAGTGAATAAAAAAGCAGCATATAGCCAAAACCGTTATTGAATTGATATACTGAAAAACAGTATATTAGCAAGGCAAAGCATTACATGAAATAGCTGGTTTTAACATCTACAATCTTTTATAAAATGGAAAAGTCTGTAGATATCAACCAAGCCAAATATCATATGTCTGAATGAAACAAAAAAGCAGTAGACAGAACTGTATTTGGGAGAGGTCCCCAAGCTCATGGACACACAAAATGCATAGATTGAAACTGCATTCAGCACACAATATTGCTGCTTTCATATTGCAACTGCTTTGATTTCTACCGTCACTTTCTTGGTACTGAAAAAGATTAGTATTAAGTCAGGGGCACATGAACTAGTTCACTTTGAAACGATCTGTCAAATGGTTTTAGCTTCATAAAAAAAGATAGGATTAACTAATGCAGTAGATTTATAATAGTAATGTTTTGAAGATGTTTTGGAAGAACATCTTAGGCTTTTTCTAAAAATTTTCAAACATAATTTGAGACGGGTGAAACTTCTGAAAAAATTTAGTACTTCATGACAATTTTCAATACATGTACAGTATTTACATTTCCCTTTCTAATCTATTAATCTAATGCTAACTGATACCTACTGGACTACAGCTTGCTGTGATAGAGCATTATTCTACGCATTCCTTTTTAAAGTACTTCACAGACTGTGGTAATACTGTATGTCTTCACAGTTTTATGTAGCACTTTCTTAAAAATAATCTATTTACCTTTCAAGATTCTAAACATTATTCATTTACACCATGCAAAGCTCACCTCTAATATCATCAACCATTAGGACTGAAACTCTCTCCTTGAACTTAGCAAACACAGGGTAAAATTGTGCACAAGCATTCTAACACACTTTTCCTAGCATACACTTATAAATTAAAATCAGTTTACCCATTGGATGACTGTTGTTAACTGGATAACAAAATCTTCAAAAGAAACTTGAATATTAGGAAATTCATTCTCTTGCTAATCAGGTTACTGGTAATGGTAGTACAGTAACTGCTACCGTGTCAAAATGATTTATTACTAGTGTACAATAAAGTGATGGCATGATATTGATAATTTCCTGTAAAATTTCAGGGTGGCATTATCCAAACAAAAAATAAGAAAAAGAGGTGATAACAAGAATTCAGTATCAATTTACCAAACCCAGGAAGTCGGTTAGCTATTGGAATAAAATTCAGCATTGGCCCAACTTCTCAGCAAAGACTTGTAAATGTTATCTAAATCTTTGACCATGCAAGGTATACTTATATACACTTTCGATTCTAAGAACCTTCTAAATTAACTTCATTGTAATAAATTATTCAGGAATCATTGCCTTACACACAACTGGTAGTCATTAGTGCACCTGCATCACAGAACAGTTGGTTTTATACAAGTTGTGCACAAGACAAAACTGATCAGTCTTATGTAGACAATGTTTTGGATAAAATTTCCAATAAAAGCTCTTGAGAAGAACCAGCAAAAATTCTGGATAAGAAACTGACCAGAGCTGATCCACCAAATTATTACCTTTGGGTGTCTGGATCAAGCACTTATGAAAAATCTGGACCCAATGTCTCAAAGGTGAAAAAAGGCTTAGGGTATGAGAAGAGACATTACCAAATGGCTATTAGCAGATTGTAAATTTTCATGGCTAACCAAAAAAAACTAAGTTTTTATCAATTGGAGATCCTTTCATGAGAATAATTCATGCTTGCATGACAACCATAAATTCAATACTAGGAAAAAAGAAAAAACTATTTCTAAATAAAGCACAAATCTGATCTCCCTTAAGAGAGCTGTATGCTCCTCAATTCTTGTGCCAAACCAAAAGGTAGGGCATTGAACAATTAAAAGTACAAATAAGAGCAACCAAACAAATGTAAAAGGTAACCAGAACAACTTAATCTTTACTATTCAAAAAGAATGGGTCAGGTCACTTAACAGAAACACTGAAAATGCTCAAATATTTAAACAACAAACTATAGAAATCTATTTATATTAAGTAGTAACCAAAGCAGATCCAGTGGATGAAATCTTACTGGAAAGTTTCAACACAAGCCACCGAAGGAGTTCCTTCACTTATAAGATAACATCATTTTGGAACCGAGGTTGTGAATATTGCTACTACAGTACTGTACTGGCTAAACTAAGAATACAATAGTTAAGTGATCCACTCCATTTTATGATTAATTTTTCTTCTATTTCTTAAAAGTATCTTCTTGGATATACTAATAAGTCTTAAGATACACCTCTGAGCATGTAACTCTTACAGATGCATTAACTATACTGTATATTGTTCATAATATAATTCTAAACCTAAAATTTTACATCAATATAAATAATGTAAATTAAGCAGTACAGTAGTGAATAATATGTTTCCCTTTACAAATATACAGAAGCCACAAGAAAAGGACTTGGTATGTGGTGTCACATACACAGATCTGGGATTTTGCTTAAAGATCCGATTCAGAAGAGATTGTTGCAGATGATACAAAACAGCACTTTCAACCTACTGTATATTGAATATGGATAAAGATAAATTTAAAGTGAAAATAGCAAAATACAATCTCACTAAAGTATTAAATTAAATTCTGAACAAAACTGGGCTGTGATTTCCTTGTGAATTGGAAATAAAACTGAAAACTTCATCCATCTCACCTTTGTTTAGGAATGTCTTTATACTGTTAGAGTAACAGCTATTGCTAGAAAACTCTTAAAACAGCCTTGCAAAGAATCTAAATAACAAGCAACGATGAAGAGGAGAACCAAGCTTCTTGACGTTTCCATCAATATAAGCAGCATGGTTAATATGACACTACTTTCTGTAACTTGGAAAATACAGGACTCCATTTTACAGTAACAGAAGGAAAACCTAGGCAAAATTTTCTTTAAAATCTTAAAATATTGTCAAAATAATGTATGACCAAATGGTATGTATTACAAGATACATTCCTGAACACCCAAAGTAATATGAGATATTTCAGAGTTTGCCAATTCTTGAATACACAAAGGATAAAAAAGGGATTTTGACGTAGGAAAAATCTATTTCTGGGCTCCGACCCGTGCCGCCCAGTGAAATTGCTCCTTTTACATCATTTCTAAGGTAAAAACTGCTATAAATTTACCAGAGAAATATTTGTATAGGAATGCTAGGTTGAACCCAGCTCGCTCACCTTAATAAGGTGTCGGTATACTACAGGGGCGTGAATTAATCACAACCAGAGGCCTCGCACCATTTAGATATCTCCTGTCAATATCCCCGAACAGCGAGGTGCTGTTCAACATCCTACTACTACTAGCAATCCCACGCCAGTGACGTCACTCCTTTTATAGCACGTCGCTATTTAACTATTATTTTGCCTTAGTGTGTGAATTTCGCTGGTTTTTTCTGGATTTACCTCAAGATGTCGGACTCCACTGTCACTCCATCTAAGTTAAGTACCAGATTTATGAGTTTTGAATAAAAAACAGGTTAATAAGGAAATAATGAATGTAACTATTCTAAAATG
>NC_090754.1:30221383-30246979 GCF_036898095.1 Palaemon carinicauda | reverse complement strand
AAAATGGCAAGGTCTAGAAAAGGTACCAAGGCATGGCCGTGCAGGGGGAGGTGCTTGAATATCAATTGTACAAAATGTACAGGCCAAAGAGATTGAATATAAGATTTAAGAGTCCAGCAAATTTTTAGCACTATGAACACCAACACCAACGAAACTTTTATAGTCGTGAACAAAATTCAGCAACTGTATTCGGTATTGTGTGAACCAGTGACATTGCAGTAACAAAGATATGTCAAAATGGGTTAAAATATCTTTGTTGAAAAAAGAACTACCGTACTGTACTGTATAATGTAATACCAGGTATAATCACAGGAATAAAAAAGATATGTAAACATAAGCTGCCTACATTGTCATGAGATAGAAAAAGCAATTAATATACACCATAACCCAAGCCACCATATAGGCTATGACAATGCTCCCTTTTCAGGGTAAAAATGGAAAAAAACTCTGGAGTGGAATGAAAGCATGAACGAAGTACAGAATGTTTATCTAAACTTTAGGCAAAGCCAGCTTCAAGGATTATGATTCCTAAATCAAGAGAGCAATGTCAAAACTTAGTGTGTTGAAAATTAATGAAGTCGCTGGAAACATTTCACAGAGAAATTTTCTATCTTAGCTGTTAAAGCAAAGCTGTAGCCTACTGCTACCGGGGCGTGTCTTTTGCCGAACCCTATGTGGATGAGGGAGCCAAAACCAACTTTCAATTTTTGTATGGTATGGTATTATATAAATGACTCCTTTTTATACAAAAAGTACTGGACAACATAAGCTATTACCCTAGCTGTATAAGCAAAAGAATTCTTCTCTTTGTTTCTCATAGGAGTCCTTTAATAAAATATTGAGTGGTAATAAAGCAGATATTTTGTCTGCAACTTCTTAAACTTTACCTTCCTTAAATTTCAACTTTCATTCAAGAACAAATCCTTCAAGCAAGGAATTAGAGCCTAAAACTTGGAAGTAATATGGCATAAGAAAATTACAATCCACATAAGTGGCTTAAGAAATAGGGCAGAAAAAATAAACCACTTGCAAAATCCTCTGTTAAACAGCTTTAACAAACTCCTCAACTTCCAGTATAGCACCAAGGATATAAATCAACTTCTGATCAATGCCATTAACTTGTGAGGATTCCTAAATTTTGTGACATGCTTTCCTTAAATTCTGCACAGTATACATAGCCAGTTAACTGACAAGATACATAATGACTGAAAAAATTCCAAGTAAGAAACTTTACTCGACTAACAGCTAATTGCTGTATATCAAGCCATATCTTTCTGAAATTACCAAATTCCAATGAGGCATCCCAGAACAGTCCCTAAATTCACTCCAGTCTGACACTTGGAACTTTTTACATCTTTACTGTATTGTTGTATGACATCTGAACTGATACTTTTCTATTGCAGGGAAAGATACAACCTAATCAAAATCATGCACATCAATACGATTTCTTCAATACATTAAGTATAAAAGAAAAATATGAAAATGCATGGAGAACCGGAAAGTATTTTGTTAAATACTCATCAGGAAAGCCTCAATTTTAAAATATTAATCTACAATGGCCCTCTAATATTCTATTCAATAGCTGTAGGGAGAGCCCCATTAATCATTCCTTGCAATTTATTTATGGCAAATCAACAGCTTTTATGCAGCAAAAATTTCTCTTTAAAAAGTAAAATCTAACTTTCACTTTTATTAGTTTCCATGGTCTTATCAAAATTACACATTCAGTGTTCCATCAGTTAACTTGCTTTATTACTTTATAAAAAGGTACAGTATAAGGAATATCCTGTCACTGTCTTCTGCACCCTCATGTAATGTAGTAAGAATTTATGATGATACGGTAGTTAAATTGATGGCGGCTCAAGTGCTGTAAGATATTGACATATGTATTTAATCTATTTTATGATCCAGTGTTCCTTGGGCATTCCTAGGGTAAACAAACTTTAATTCTTTGAGTGTACAAAGTTGATAATTTTCAGATCAATTATTCTAAAACTGCACTCTTCCCTCTAAAATGCACTCTTGAATACCTATATACAGTAACTAAATAACAGAATTATAATCTATGTTCTATTCATACCAGTTGGTTTCCTCACATCAACTCTCTGTTCCATTCCACTAACTGTAGCTACCTTGTTTGAACTTTCAACCAGTATCATACAGCAATTCTTCTACACATTCAAAATTATTCCACAGGCTCTTACATTCAAATGGTCATTCAGTACATTCTCTTCAGTCTCTTTGGAAATGCTTTTATTCACTAATGATTTATCCAACTTAACTTTCAATTTTGCTTCAGTATATTTATAATCATTGCTCATATTAAATTTTAAACACTCATCCTCTGCATCACCCTTTTAAAAGAATTTTCAGTAAATATAAAATTAAATAAAAATGAAAGCAACATTATATGGTGCAATGAGTGCAGTGAGTAACAAAAGTAATATGTGCATTCATTAATTTGAGCACGTCTCCTGAATACGGCCCGCAATCATAACTTGGGACTTGGAGTAGCATTGTAGCCGTTTACAAGAGAACCGTTCCCACAAACCAAGCAATGTCCAAGCAAGGCAGGGAACTTCGTGACAGATGGACAAGAGCCCCGTAGCTCCTGTGTCATCCTGGGGAGGAGTGATGAAGCACATTTGCCTCTAAGGGGATATGTGAGCAAATTTTTAATGAATCGCTTTTAGGGCCATCAAATAACCTTGAAGAGGTTCAAGAGAACTCAATATGCTATGCAGTTATTAATATTGAGTTAGAAGTGCCTCCTAAAATGAGTCATTCTTGGAATGAGTAACTTTTTTGGGGGGGCTTCTTTGAAGAGAACGAACAAATGGTCACAAACAACTCTGAACGCTAATGTGCCATGCTCAGTGTGATTTCCTGACTCCTGAACTACAGCAGAAGGAACTGCAGCAACAGGATGTCTGGTTTCAACAGGATTGTGTGAGACATTTCCAGAAATGTTAATCTCACGTTTGATGATGGCCATTACCTCGCATAGTCACCGTTCTCACAGTCCCTGATTTCTTTACTTGGTGTGCAATCAAGGAAAGAACTTACGTTCTGGAATGAAAATCAAAGAATGTGTCAACTTTAACTTTTAGGTGAATCTGTGATTAATGTCCATCATATTCTTCATGAACTTAAAAAGAGTTACCAGCTTTATTATCTATCTTAAATGAAGTAACTTTGGAAAAAAAAATATCAAATAGCCATATCTGTGTTAATGAAAAAGGAAGGAAGGTTACAAAAACATCTTCCCTAAACAGAGTACAGTAGTATACAGTATCTAAAACCATTAGAGAATATTAGCCCGAGAGGATAGAACTCTTACTGTACTTGAATAAACACTCACTTGTTGCAAGGCAAGACACACAGACCGCAGCACTTCTCCATTCCCGTCAAATTTTTCTCGGCTTCCTTCATGTCAGCATTAATCTGGTCCATACCCTCCTCAATTCGATCCAGTTGTTCTGGAGAATTGTGAAGACTTATATAAAAACGCCGTAAGAAATAACTAAATCAATTATTGATGTTAGCAAGATATAAAAAGCTCTTTGACATCAAAATAAAAATACTTCATCCAGATCTTTGCAAACTATAATACCAGAAGTACTTGAGTTATAGCAAATATAATAGATATGATATTTGATGTTTAGAAAAACTACTAAATAGCTTTTAATAACCTAAAGCTAAATATATACTATAACTGCAAAATGTTATCTTAGATGCAACAAGTACCACTGCAATGCAAACCAAAATCTCAAGAAGCTTTATACTTACGGCCTTGGTCATGAAGAGTACTCAGTGTTTTTATACCCACATCTTGACTCTAAAAAAAAGCAAAGACAAAACATGGCATGCAGGATGAGCAAGTTACTAGGTAAACAAAAAGCTTTAGAGATACATTCCAAACTTTACAAAGTGCACTATTTCTAACAACTTACTTTCCATGATTCACAAAACATATCCTCTTGCTTTACAAATCAATAATGTACTGGAGACTGATGATACTTATTCAACATCCCTGATTCTGTGTAGTTATGTAGTATAATAACAGGATATACAATTTAGTAAGAATGTTTCATGCAATTTAAAACCTTACTGTTTAATACTGTCCAGTTTTATTTAAGTTGAGAAATTACCCAAACTTAAAGAGACATCATTGCTTTGTGACAGAATGCACTAATCAAGAACTAAGTGCACTGGTATGCAGGTCTACCATTACACTGATGACATAAAATGTGCCAAGAAGAGGAATCTAACAAAAGAAAGCAATACCTGTTCATACCAGTATGATGAAAGATTAAAATAAAGGTCAGAGGGAACACTTGGTTTGACCTAGCTTATTGCTGTCACTGTTACTAATAAAACAATATTGAGGGCATGCAATGTCAAACATTAGAAATAAAGTTGTGTCACTTTACAATGAAAAGTGCAATACACTGTACTTCATTGCATACTGTTGATAATAAAATAAAAAATCTTGTGATTTGGTACTTAATGGAATCATGCCCTATGGTTGCACCTTCGTTGTCAGTAACTATCACATCTTATCTCCAATATAGTAAAGAGAAATAAGTTACAGTGTTCAGTATTTTCAAGTTCAGTAACATTCAAATACAGGTACATATATCAAATTTGGCAATAATATTTTTGAAACAGATGTATTACAAATTTTACTTAAAAAAAATTCTAAACTACAGTGAAAATTCAATGTTGGAAAAATTCTTATGTAATATGCTAGTTTTTACTCTCAAAAATTCTTAATATTCAATAAAAATATTTTACCATATCCATTAGCTTATACAAGGAGCTATACTAAATTAGTCAGTTGAATTACAGCTGGAG
The DNA here is from genome assembly GCF_036898095.1 of Palaemon carinicauda. Taxonomy (NCBI): domain Eukaryota; kingdom Metazoa; phylum Arthropoda; class Malacostraca; order Decapoda; family Palaemonidae; genus Palaemon; species Palaemon carinicauda. The sequence continues at coordinate 30,242,122 of NC_090754.1, read as the reverse complement.
AATGTGAATAACGATATATTCAAAACATATCTTACCAACTAAACGCCATGAGAAAAAACACTTGAGTATAAAAAATGTAACTGATATTCTAACATAAAAAATTCAGTCAAGACCGTTAGTTTTCTATCTATAAAATGCTCATCTCTTAAGACTAGATACATCACCCTTATAGCTTGAGTGAGGAGTGTGAACAAGTGTGGAGCAAACTCTAGTACCACTTGGATAAAATGAACTTGGCACTTTGAGTCACAAAATAGAGAGGAGAAATAGAGCCCTGGGACCAGAGAAGAGACAAGAATAATAAGCCATAAGCTTGTAGCTTACCAATGCTTAGGACTAAGTGTTTGCAAATTAGCTAAAGACCACTAACTTGCAACTAAAAAAAAAATCCGATGAAGAAAGTACAGTATTTACTATGCTGTAACAATGTAGTACTGTACTTGAGTTGAAGCAAAAGCATCAACCTGTACTTCAGGTACTAGCATCTTCTTCCCCTATTAGTAATAAACTGCTTCCATAAAGAGAAAGTGGCTTAGCCTAACAAAATTTAACTATAGTGACAGCTAACTTTTGCTGTTGGACTTGTTTTGTATGAGGGTCCTACCAGAAAAGTGGTGTATGAAATACAAACTACAAAAGTCAATTTAATCTGAAAATTTTTAAAAATTTAATAGGTTACTGTACTAGTTTCTACTTACATAAAGTACTGTACTGATATTTTGCCATTTATTATGTGCATTATCTCAGTACTAATTCAGAATTCACATAAAATGCATTATATAAAGGCCTAGTTCTGGTAATCTACACACTGAACCCTCAATATCCCATACTTAAGATTTGCTGGGCAAATCTGAGGTTGAACATCCCCAGAAAAATGGTTGGTAAATTCTGGGAACTGACAAGTGGTCCAGCTGTCAAGAGCCTCTCGAACAGTTCAGCTTGTCTGGTTACAACTATACAATTATGGCATATGCCTAAATCTTTCTACAATATAATACAGTTAAGTATACCTTACATTCCTATGTTATTTTTACTTGAACATGTATATTAATGCATGCTTTGTACAGTACTGTATGTTATATATATATATATATATATATATATATATATATATATATATATATATATATATATATATATATATATATATAATATACTGTATGGCACATTAGAGAGAGAGAGAGAGAGAGAGAGAGAGAGAGAGAGAGAGAGAGAGAGAGAGAGAGAGAGAGAGAGAGAGAGAGAGAGAATTTTCTAACATTTGTGACTATGACTCGCTCATCAAAGTAATAATGAATAAATTTTCAAAACTTTATAAAAATTGTGGTATATTGTAACATATAAGTAGATATACAATGTTTCTCATCAATTGTTTTCAATATAAGATAATATATAGTATCATCAATTATTTTTATTGTTTCAGGCACTTGAAAAAATAATATAGCACCACAGTAATTTCTCACAAGAATGTGAAATACTTTCATACTGTATGCCACTGGATATCTTGTCTCCACTATCATTTAATCATAGTTTTCTGACCCTAGGGTTTTAGTGTGCATGCAATTAGCGTTAGAGAATGAAAATCCATAGCAATCTTAAGAACAACATTCCAGTATTTCATATTTTGTAAGTTGAAGACTTGATGCACAAGTCAATATTTTATTTTAGTCAGTGGTTAGGGAAGTAAAAAAAATTGATTTATCCAAAGCATCTAGACAAGCACCATCTGGCAGTTAATTGTTATTTGGTATCAAGCAGTGTACAGCACTTCCTCTGAAGGTAGGCTTTAATGACCAGCTGTTATTTGGCAAATACAAAATTAAATTAACAAGTCCCTTACCCCCTTGTTCTCCTAGCATATATAAAGTTTTAGCACCAGTGTCTTGGGCCTAAGAATAAGAAAACAAGATATGTCAAATCAGTAAGAAATGAAAAATATCACAAATTTAAACTCCAGACTTTAGTCATAACACACAATAGGGGAAGGGAAGTTCCGTCAAAGTGTAAAACATGACAGCACTGAAGAAAGTTTAAAATGAAAAATAAAAAGATAATGTAAGATCAAAATAATCTAATAATTTAATGGCATTCTATCATTGCAGATCCATGTAAAGTTTAACTATCATCATTTGGTGAGCCACCATAAAAATAATTTTGGTTTACGTTGGCTATAGCTCCTGCTAAATGCTGCTCTTGCAACGATGCAATAAATTTTACTTCATGCTTTTACGATTAGTGAAAAAAAGGGAACGGCTTTTATTACTGCTTACAGGTACAGGTCATGAATATGGCAATACTTATATTGACAAAGAAAGATCAAGATTTTATTACTGCTTACAGGTACAAGTCATGAATATGGAAATACTTATATTGATAAAGAAAGATTAAGAAGATATTCTAAAGGAGTTTTTGCTTATAAATGTATGAATTCATTGGTTTATGTACTAAATCTCAAGTTCTCCCAACATAGTATTAAACCATGCTTTAACAAATTATTTTCATGTCATTTCACTTGCAATTTTCTCAAAACACCCAGTTTCCTATTCCCTTGTATTTAATAAGATATTAAAGTTTCTTAAAAAGAACTTAATTTGCTGATTTTGTGAGGCTGTCTATATAGATATGTCCTGAACACCAGGTTATGGTACGAGGAATCAGAAATTAATCCTAAACAACATTATATTAAAAGATGTAAAGTTTAACTTATAAATTCTAACAATTGAGGCTTACTAACATTCAGAAGAAAGTATTAAAAGGGTAAACTCTTAAACTTGCCATTTCTGAGTCTTACAAAATATTTATATAGTATACTCCTGCTCCACCTGGGAAACTTCAACTATAACAATTATGACAATAAAATTGTTTGTGTGTTTGCTATACAAAAATATCAACTAAACAAGTTACTTGGAAGAATCGTGCACAATTTACAGTAAGCACAGAATGGTAAAATACCCTGAAGAAAATGATGATGTCATTACATCCTTCTGCAGGTTGTAATACACGATAAATTATATTGACATACATAGTGGTCTGTAGATTAGCAATAAACCTTGAGAAACTTATAAGATATAAGGGCACCAAGCAAATGAATGCGCCACCCAAATCCTGCAAGAAGAGTTATATGAATCCAAACATATTCTAGTTAATTTCACCATGATGTCCATGTGAACAGTTATAACATTAACTCAAAACTGTTTAAAGCAATTAACATTTTATGAAATACATATGTTTAGCAGCTTACATATTTGCTAACACACAAGAATTGTTTGTTTAGAAAATTTCTTTCATTTAGGGGCAAATATCTATTCTTGAAAATTAGCTAGTTAAAGATGACCATACTAAAAGAGGAATACTATGTAGTATCAAGAACATGTCTGTCTTTGGACAAAATAAAAGTTCCAGAGATAATTCCATATGGTATAATACAATACAATTCTGTAAATAGGCATTATGTACTATACCATGTACATAGAGAGCTGCTATAAAAAAATCACTCTTTACAAAGTTGTCTTTGATTATCTACAGGACACAAAAGTTTGCTATCATACAATGCAAGTTTTTCACTAATCAATTGGATCTCAGTTTTATAATGGCAGTTATCTGTATAATCTTTTTGTCCCTGGGTCAATCTGGGCAATTTCAATTCCATACCTGAATTTTTTAGGACAAGAATCCAACTTAACTACAACCTAAAATACACCTGATAGTATAATTTACAGTACATATTTTTCTGAAATATTATATTGGATCTTCAGTGAAAACTGGCACTTTTATTATCTATATAAATGTCCCCTGATGTTTATATTCCTTCTCCAAAAGCTTAGTTTATAGACATGTTCCCCTAAAATCTATAAAAATTTCCCATTTTGCTTCCTTTCAAAAGACAAAAGTCACTAGTAAAGTAATCAAACATTTTAGCAGTTAATATCAAGAAGGGCCTTTATTTAAGTTTCTCTGTTACCATCGGTATAACTTGACGTACATCACTCCCAAATTGTGATAGGTTTTATTTCGTTTCAAGTTGCATTCCTCTAGATTTGTTGGTAAAACAGGGATAGTACTGTGGTTTAAATTTAGTTGTGAGGAGTGAGTTTGCATAATTTTTCCTCAAAAAGAGGGCATGTTTCCAGTTTAGGTGTTGATGAAACTTGTGTTTAATTCAGGTAGAAATCCAGAGAATGCTAAGCTAGTTTTTTATAACAGAGGATGATGAAAATGACATGCCAGCACAGTTCTCTAATACGCACTTAACCAGCCTAGTTTTGATAGCTATGTGCTTCAAAGCTTTTAACTTAGTGCATTTAGCTTCTTTTTCTAATCACAGAGGGCCAGTGTGTCTTTGCTTGTAAAAACCTAGTAATTCTGTTATTAACAGGCCAGCTACTAATCCTAACCATCTGTAAGGTAATAGTGCCCTTCAGTTAGGGTTCTGAATGTTTACACTGCATTACAGACTTGGCTGGTGAGCCTCAAATACTTTAACTATAATTCTTCTCCAGCTAAACCTTAGCTTTCTTTCATTCCTAGTTGCTCTGTTAGACAACCTAATTGCAAGGCAAAAGAAAAGAGTTGGTAGGCTTAATCCCAACACCCCTCCACTCGTTAAGGTAAGTGTTATTAAGCAACCTCATTTACTATTATATTATTACTTGCTAAGCTACAACCCTACTTGGAAAAGTAGGACGCTATAAGCCCAAGGGCTCTAACATGGAAAAATAGCCCAGTGAGGAAAGGAAATAAGGAAATAAACTATAAGAGAAGTAATGAACAATTAAAATAAAATATTTTAAGAAAATGTTTTTGGAGATGCTTCAGCTAAAGCTGATTAATTTCATCATGGCTCAATGTTAGCTAGGTAAAAGTAAACACTAATAACTTATTACGAATTTAGTCTTGCTAGGAAGGGAACTTGTATTGGTAAGATTAATTCCATTCAATGGATTATGTGGGTAAAAGGACAATTGATAAATAGGAAAGAAATGTGCATAACTAAAATATAGTACAAGTACACTAAAGGCTGGCATGTTGCATAGGCTTTGCCTCAATTGTGGAAGTTCTGAAACTGTACCTCAGCAAACAAGCAACAGCTCCCCATACCAGTTTTAAATAATATAAATGAATGGGTTGGAATTCTTGGTGCCTTCTTTACAGAAAGATCAGAATGAATATGAACAAATCATCGAGTAAATTTCCTTTAAACATTGCGGTCCTTATTAACCCTTTTACCCTCAGGCTATTTGGAACTTTCCAACCCTTAACCCCCAGGGGTTATTTTTTTTCAACCACATTTTGCAGTATATATTTTTTTAAATTGCTCTAACACCCTTAATTTTTGTCATAGAGTGGTCAGGTTGGTCTCAATCTCTTGGAAAATGCCTGAAGTCTTTCAGAAAATTATAAAAAATATGCAAAAAAGCATGTAAATAGCAGTTTTTTGCAAGGACGTACCGGTACGTCCATGGGGGTAAAGGGATGAGTTTTGTGAAACGTACCAGTACGTCCTTTGGGGGTAAAAGGGTTAAAAACTTCCTAATAAGTTGTTGAAGGTCAGTTCTGCAGGTGTTTTTTTCCCTCAAGGAGACTGTGTCTTGCCAGGTTATGTGCACTCCTTAATTTCCCCTCTTCGTTGAGGGTAAAGTCATAAAATTTTTATCTTAATAAGAAATGTCAGTAATTCTAGCTAGTCAGTCTTTAAGCCTTCAATGGTTCAAAATTCATTGTTACTTGTACTAGACTAATCAGTTACATAATCTTGTTCTAGTGGTAATCTAATTTCCTACTTGGTGCCCATCATTAATATTAATAAATGAAAGTCTTTAAATTCAGGGTCTGCAAGCTAGTTTCCTAAAGTATTGCTGTTTGTGGGTAATAATGTAGGAATTGCTCTTGAAATATTTTCCTTGGCAGTTCCTATAAAGGAAGTTATTTCTATTGTTATAAAGGCTCACTTTTAGCATAAATGGTTAGGCTTAATTACAGAGGGAATGATGACAGTAATGCCACTCTATTCGTTGTCTTTATAAAAGACTACAGTAATGAGTTTAGCTTTTTAAGACAATCACAATTTAACATCTTTAGTGGAAATTCAGAAGCAAATAAGTTTTCATTCTGAGAAATGCCCCATTTCAAACCCTAGCCTAACTCCTCAAGGGGTAGCTAGTAGTTCTAATGCACTATTCAGATGCAATTCCGATGATACTACAAGGCCCTCCAAGGGTTTGAGATTCATTCTTGGATCATTGGATTCTTTATTTACTTTTGGCCCTTCTACTGTGTAACCCTCACACAACTGCAAGTCTCACCACTCTTTTAGACAGCTAGAATTTGTGAGGCAGGGCAGTTAAAGCAAGTGCCTGTATACAAACAATTATCTCTCATGTGTCTAAGTGAAAGGCTGGATATTTTACCCCTCCTGTCGATGAAATAAGCACCCTTTACAACTTATTATTATTTTGTGATTGGTATGAAAAATACAATACAGTAGTATGATTTCCTTGGACAATGTTTTCCTTTTGAAAGATTCGGTTAAAGATTCACTAAATCTTTTTGATTGCATCATGTTTGAGTATCTCACTTGCTTAAAAGTCACTCCATCTCATACACTTCAGTTCCTGTATGTAGTAAGTAGACAATCAAAAAAGTTTAGTAAGATCTTTAAAATAGATTATTAACAAGATGATAATTAAGAATACTGCAGTCCTTACGATAAACTTATTGAATAAAATTGCTTTAGGTACAATACTTGGTTTGTTTATTAAGATATATAAATATGTTACCCCAAATTCAAAGTACCTAAGGCTGGTCAATTCAAGTCAGCTTGCAAGTCTTCAAATAATGGTAACCTATTAATCGGTTACTTTCAGTGGCCAGTTACCTAAATAAGGTTAGGTCTAGATAATTAGTTTTAGATACAGTATTTATTATTACTTATATGAAGTGGGAACTAGTGGTAGGGCAGACCTGTTGTCACTAGACCCAATTAGGAACTAAGGAAGTAAAAGATCACCAATTGTACCGGATAAGAGAAGCGTTGCTAGAAAAAGATGGATTTGAAGATATTATTTTCAGGTAGTCAAGATTTCAATTGATTACTAGGCCTTTTTGAAAATCACCAGCGTCTAGAGGGGTTTTCAAGGACGTATCAACAGTTGTGCATTACACGTTTAAGACAAAGGTGCGTGCCTCATGTTGGGACAGTCTCTGAGGTGTAATCTTTATTCTATTTCTTCCTATGCTTTGGGGTCTGATGTGGCTGTAATGAATCAAGTAGGTGCACTCTGATCAATCTGATGTTTGGGATCTAACAACAATTGCTGTGCTGGTATGCAAAGGAATAGTTTTTGTGGTCTCCTGACCCATACTCTCTTTCTGTCTTGTACTGGGGACAGTCTTTACTTTGAAATTCTTGTAGGGAGTGCATAAGTCTCACAGACCATCTGTGGGAAGTATGTTTCGTGATCAGAGTAAAGTTCTTAATGTAAATTAAAATATCTTGAAACAAACAATCTGGAGTCCCATATTTCAAAGATGGTTTGTTACCAGTAATCTAGAACAGTTCAGTCTAGAATCTTAATTATCTTATAATACTTTTAAATTGTTTAATGTCTTTTAAAAGGAAAGAAAATGGGAAATTTTCATATACTTTAGGGGTAAATGTTGATAAACCTAGCTTCTGGAGAAAAAGCACTATCAGGCGAGTATAGAAATAAAATTTCTTATTAAAAATGCGCTTTTAACAAAGTAAATCTTAGACTTCCTAAAATTTTAAATCAAACATAATAATGTAGTTACTAATGGTTACATTTTTATTGCTATATCATTTCCTCTTCTGTTTTTCATTTTGTGAACAGTAGGCTAGCTATTTAATGGATCCCAAAACTGAGGAAAATAAGATTAAAATACTTTGAAAAGACAAAAAATTCTTAAAAAGACTAGAAAGAAGCCCTGTACTTTATCAAAATAGGCAATAGAACAATTTTCCGCACAAACCCATTACCTTTCCTAACCCAACTTCATAGTCAATTATTTATCAAGATACTTCATTCCTTGTAAAAGAAAAACAGTAAACCACACACACACGTACATAATTCCACAGATTCTTGGATGCCTCACAAGCATTTAAAACACTCAAAGAATGCCTCACAAGCATTTAAAACACTCAAAGAATACCTCACAAGCATTTAAAACACTCAGCATTGTCTAAGCAACAGAGTGCGAGTCACATCTATAAGGTAAAAACTAACTATGGCATTTTGATTTGACTCCATGGCCAATAGCCTTAGCTTATACCGTATTACTTTGCCATTCAAGTTACTATATGCCCTCAAAATAATTTGCCTAAGACAGAATGGGATAATGGTTCCTAGAAATTTGACTATTGATATGCATAAGGTCTATAAGTATATGTATTGTATTACTTATTATCATTATTATTATTACTAGGCAATCTACAAACTTAGTTAGAAAAGCAAGATGTTACAAGCCCACAGGCTCTAACAATGAAGTAACCCAGAGAGGTATGGAAATAAAAACTATGCACAATATGAGAAATAATGAATAAAAATATTGAATATTTTAAGATAAAAACTTTAAAATACTGAACTATGAAGAGATTCATGCCAACTTGTTCCATAAAAAAGCATTTGCAACCAATCTGAACTTTTAAAAGTTCCACCGCTTCAACTACAAGATTAGGAAGATCATTCCAAAACCTGTAACAGCTGGAATGAATCTATTTGAATACTATGTAGTACTGAGTTTAATGATGAAGGCAAGACTGGTAGAATTAACTGCATTTCCCAGATGCATAAAGTCAGGGCAAAATTCATACAGTAATTTTAATGATTTTCATCTTTATTAATATTACAGTAATATTATTACTAATGCTTAAAAATCATTTGTAATAGTTGTGTACTTATTTCTGGGTATATAAGTTAATTCCAACAGACTCGGCAAAACCAACACATATCTTTGGCTCCTTATGATAAAATTCTTCTACCTCTGAAACACTATTGGATAACTTCCAGGAATGACGATCTAGTCTCTAGGTTCATGTCGATTCAATTAGATTTAGGCTATCATAAAGGCTAATCTAATCCTGTAAGGTATTTCAGTGACAAGATTGCTGAATCACTCTTGTTGAGATGTGTCACTAGCATCATCCTCAAATTCTCCGAAGTCCGGATCTTTTCTTTGACTGGATTTATGAAATTAGAGATATAAGGCTAAGCAGATATTCTTTTGAATCGGTCTGATCAAACAGTAAGATGGGAAATCATAGACTTCAACACATTAGCATCTGCCTTCCAAACTACTAAAGCCAGATGAGCACAGCAATAGGTTGGAAGTTTGTATTTAAGCTAATTGCAAATATATCAACCACATTGGTTCCCACACAACTGCCATAGAGCCTAGCATATTTTTTAAAATAGTGCCCATTGTAATATAAGAACTACTGTAGAGTATTTCCACATCTGAGGATGTAAGCAACCAGACTCATTCTCCCATGAACAAACCTTTACATCTATATACAACATTGGCCTTAGCACAATTGAATATCTTCATTTGTAACAGAATCTAACCTCAAGCTAGCTGAACAGACAACAAAGGATTTCAGCTGTCCAGATACCCAATTAGTTGTATTCAATCTATTCCTGTGCATCTATGCTGCAACCAAAGCGATTGTCCTGGTGAAAACTTGAGAGGTAGTGGCAAAATCAAAATAAAAAAACCTTGAACTGGTAGAACTTGCCTGCCAATACAAATTGGAGTAATATTATGGAGGATATATGCACATGAATATGAAGTAAGCATTCTTCATGTCCACAGACACTGGAAAATCACAATGGTAAACAAACATTCAAACTAATGTTTCCCCTCTACAATGAAAATGCTTGAGGCACCAGATCAGTGGGTTAAAGTTTATGACTGGGTGATACTACACTGTTATCTTCAAGTTTATAACCAGGTGACTATAGAATATTAAATAGTAGAAGACTTCTCTATAGCATTGACCTCGTCTCATTATCCAAAGCTGGCCACTCCTCCACCAAAACTGACTCATTATGAAACCAAAGACAATTCTCATTCCAATGCATAGTTTCCAACAGACAAATGACCATCTGAATTTCTACTACCAAAGTTGTAACTCCTTCTAGGTTAATAAAGTAACTTATGTCTTCTGACAGAGGAAATCCTAACTGGAACTGATGAATATGATCTGGCTACTGCCTAATCAACACTGTAAGGGGACTACGCTGGCAACTGGTGCTGTCTTATGTTTCTTCTTACAGAAATTTCGACCATAGATACTGAGGTAGGTATTTAAATCCCAATGCTTCACACAGCTGCAATTACTGTCCTGCTGAGTTAAGCTCGTATGTTAGCTCCCGTATCTGTTCTTGTGGGAAGTGGGTTGCACCCAAGATGTAAGTGATATGGAACTCATTTTTATCAAAGAAAGACAACATTTTTTCTTACTCACCAACATGAAGAGCACCATACAAAGGTACAAAGGACAAAACATCTGACAAACCAAAGAAATAAATTTCTTGGCCTTGGATAAGACTTCAGTTAATTAATTTACTTTTTGGTTTTAAAAATCCTTCTTGCTAACTTATAACAGACAGTAGCTCCCTCAAAAAGCTTTCTTGATTTGATCTCATTTTAGTTCTGCAGTTTACACCTAGTTCTTTGAATTGTCAGTTCTCCAGTTAAGCATCTTGCTGAAAATGGTCTCCTTCTATTATGGCATAAGTGCAACTGAGGATATGCCAATCTTCATGTCAAAAGTTTTCACAACTGGTAAAACTTGGCCCTCTAAGCTGATGTATCTGACTTCTTGATATTCAGCAATGGGAGCATATTGGGTCACCTGTCTGCAGGATAGAACTTGAGGCAAACTTGTTGAAATGCTTGTATGTTGAACAGGTTGACATAAATCTCATTTCATAGTTTATATATGACTTCTATAACTTCTCTGTGCAATGTTGTTACTGATCTTGATATAGTCTATAATTTCTTATTATCTATATTTCCTATCTGCACTGGAATGCTTCTTTCCTTGTTTGAGCTGTTAGGCTTGTAACATTATCCTTTCCCAGCTAGGGTTGAAGCTTGGCTAGTAGCAAAAATAGTAATAATAAGTGAATGAAAATTGGAAAATTCTAAGGGTAAGTTTCAATCAATCCAAGCTTTTGGAGAAGCAGCAATATGAACATTAGAGGAGATTCATAGAAAAAATAGCGGAGGAAGTCCACATTATTATTTCTGTAAAAAGTATTAAGAATTAAAATACAAAGATTTTGAGAATCTGCTTGATTTTCCTTTTCAATCTGACTAAGCTAATTAAAAAGAAGAACCTAGCAGGTTCTCGAATGGTCTCTGCATTTAAATCTTTAATAAATTTCTAGAATTATTTATGTGGAATTACTCCCATAATTTTAGGATGTCATGTGGAAAAAGTGGTCTTTCCCCCTACTTGTGAATGATTTTCATGACTTTGAGGGGATAATTGATGCTGTTACCATGAATGTTGTCCTTGGTAAGTAGCTTAATTTCGAGGTGGAGGTTGAAGATGTCAAAAGTTGCTACCACAGTATCTCAAGGAGAGGAGTCACCTTCCAAGGACCTTCAACTCATGCAGTGGATATTAGAAGAGGACATACGAATCCCGGAGTCCTAGATATTTATAAGCAAAGGTGTGGCTGAAAATTTTGTAGTGATAGAGACTGGGTCAGTAAAGTTTAAGGCAGAGGACTCCAACACTGCTAGGTAAACCAATATCTTCCAAGGGGCCATGGATTCTGGTGTGTTACAAGGAAAACTGGGAGATGAAAAATGCATCCATCCAGACTAAACCAGAATGCTCTTTCAAGAAGGTAGAGAGGCCTGCATTAGATCCTATGCCCTCTACCTCTGCTGGTTCTGTACATCTCCAACCCCTTCAGTTATTTCTGATTTTCCTGCTCAACAGTACCTCTGCACCTCCTCTAGTTTTTCCAGACTCACCTCCTTCCAGTACCTTCTGCAAGTTCTCCTGTCATTCAAGCTCCCTCCTCTTATTAAACCACTCTTTCCATCAATTACAACAACCCTTCCAGTGATCAAGCCAACCACAAGAATAAAGGTAAGAAATTGCACTTACAGTAATTATATTCCTTCCTTTATGCATTTCTTATTCATAGTTATGTTTCATATAAAAATGTCCTAGATTATGATTTTATTACTGCATTAGCATAGATGAATGATTTTTGTGGTTATATATTTAGGTATGATCTGACTTGTGTCAAAACAAGAGTTACAACACGTCATAGGGATGGACCTCCGTTGGAAGTCACGCACTTACTACTGCCAACTACAACTTATTTTCTTTTACAAGGAATAAGTGTTTGAGCAAATACTTGACCATGATGTTGGGCTTCAATAAGTAAAGTAATTGCTTTTGTGTGTACTACATACCGTATGTAATCTGAATACAGTACAGTACATTATATAAACTATATATAAGTACATATATGATTATCCAATTAAGTACCAAGAGTATATAAAATATTCACACATATATGCTTATGCATATACAGTACCTTATAACCCTGCATCATATACTATAAAGTTTCGGGAGACAGTCAGAACCTTAGAACAAAAATCATAAAAACGCACACAAAAAATAAGCTATCATCTTGTGTACTATTTACCAACCAATGCCACATGCTTGTCCTTAACCATACACTTTACAAAAACCTTACCCCCCTGCTGATCCAGGACGATTAAGGTCTTTATTCCCGCTTCATTGCTCTGAAGAAGTTAAAACACTTTTCTTTTACAAGCCACACATTTTCCTTAGCATTTCTAAAATGAATGCGTTTTTGAGCAAAAATAAAAAACAGACCTTGATTTTCTTTTTTGTAATACCTGTGTAAATATAATCAAAGAATGTTCTTTGCTTGAAATGCAAGGCAGCAAATGATCTCTATGCTGTTGGCCTAAAGGAGCATAACATATTACTGTACAACGATAACAGTGTCTTCGTCACTTATGACTCGGCCATATACACAATAGGCAACCAGTTTCACAAAACCAAAAAGCAAATGTGCATTCTTAACATTGAAAGAAAAATGCAAAAATAAAGTACTAGTAATATTACAAAACTTATTTGTAATGGCACTGTACCTTAACTGGATTCCAAGGCAAATATGGTACCAAGTCTTACCATACATATTACTACTGATACATATAATGAACTTATAATGCTGCATAAAATTACTAACATAAAATCTAGTTTAGCTTGAAATGTGAGGAAATGAAGCATCCAATAATGAAATTTAATACTTGGGTACATCAAGAGGCATAAAGAAAAAAAATGGCTTGATGAACCTTGTAACGTTCACCACTTAGTTTTAACTCTACACTAACTTTTCCTTACTTGTGAACTACTGCAGCTCTACTAAAATCAAAGCTAAATCTAAAGTTGAAATGAAAAGTGCTCTACCAGTCGCAGATGCTTCTAAAAGTTATTTTGACAAACTTACCTCCCTGGTCATCCAAAGCCACCAAGGTTCGAATACCAGCTTCCTTTGACTGTTAGCATGTAACAAATAAATCATAATTATGTGAATCTCAATTAATGTTAACTTTTACCAAATTGAGATTTCTAATATGGAAAACATTCTGGACCTTTGCACAAAATCTTACAGTCTAAAGTAAATGAAATTTACAATAGCTCCAATATACCACAAAAATCTTCATTAAACACCATTCCATTCAAAACATGAAATAAAGTGCCATGATAGTTGATCATTTGAAAAAATCATTCAAGCACTTGTTAAATAATTACCCATTTTATTTCTTTTTATTACTCGGCTAAATCTTACTTCAATATAAAACAAAACTACTGTACTCAAGTATGATTACTCATAGTACTCATGCAGACACACATGCTCCCTAGTCATCTGAAGTAACAAGAATACCATTGAACCTTATATTATAATAACCTGATGAAAATACAGGATTGAAAATTGAGAGCTAATTAGAACTAAACTTCCATTTACAACTATTTTCATGTACTGAAACTTGACATATTTGGAAATCAAAAGAATAGTTTACTACTACTACAGTATATATCAGCAGCAAGGGATTGAAAAAAAAAGATACCATGTCTACTACCAAAATATGTTAGTCAAGTATAGATATACTGTATATTACGCATTACAGGGTAAAATTTGTAGTTGACAAATGCCATTCTTATGCTTTGAAAGCCTTCATCATATTCAAAGAAATTGCTTAAAGCATAAATCAGGTAATTAATTGGTAATTCACTTCCAAAAAAATCATGTATCACTCAAAGGGTCACAGTGAATTTGAAATGTTTTGAGATGATTTTAAGGAAGAATTCCTATTGCTTATCAGAAATTATCTAGGATGCAACTGATATTAGTATAGTACATTGTTTATCAGCAATACAAATTTTAAAACAACTTGGAGCTCTAAAAATCCACGTTACGAGTATTTACACAAGGTAGCATTAATACCTTTATTTAATCTTAAACTAGTTGTACTTAATATATTTTAAGTACATAAAGACACGTACCTCCTCACATAGTAACAACATACGACGGGTGGATTCCAAGGTGTCATCTGTGGCTTGATTGGATTTGAACTGCAGCTCCTGCAGTTCAGACCTGGGTTCCCCGGCCCCATCAGCCATGTTCTCCTGCAAAACAGAAAAAGATTAGACCATCTGATTTTCTATGTTGCTTTTGCGCCCGTCACAGATGAACTTCCAATAATTCGACTAGAACATTCAATCACTGGCTCTCCTGCCAATGGCTGTTTTATAAGTTGAATTTCTCAAATTACAAGAGAAATTTCATCAAAGTACTTTGAATTACCAGATATATTTCTGCCCTTCTTAAATTGTTCCCTATACTGTACAGAACAAAAAAATTTACCTAGTATTTGGTCAATGACCTCGGTATTTCAAAATGGAATAAATAAAAAGATATTGTTTTCAAAACTAAACTTTGCAGGTAATTAGAATGAAACCTTCTTAGGCAATCAGAAACAATTTTTGTAGGTGATTAGAAGTACAGTTATCTTTTGTACGTGATTAGAGGTATTCTTTCGTAAGTGATTGGAAGTAATCTTTAGTGGGTGATTAAAATACTTAGTGAGGGATTCGATACCTACAGTACAAATACTATAGGAAGTTATGAGTGAAAACTTACAAAAACTTAAGAGATTATAAATTTAGTTTAATCACTTAAACATTTATAAGGGTTTCTTAAGGAACATTATTGGTTGCGTATATAAGGTAAGTGATAGTGTCATGCATTTAAAATTATGACATGTTACATGCAGAAATAATTGAATATCATGAAAAATAAGTGCTGATGAGAATTTACACAAATACCTGACTTTCAGTGTAAGGAAAAAAAATGAAAATTTGTCAGAGTATAACAACAGTGGTGTCTGTTGAATAGACTCACTGATTGAGAGATAGTTCCAAAAGGGGCAAATGAAACATGCTTGAAACAATCAGTTAAACTCGTGCAGAAATCTCTTGAGTATGGTAGTACAGTAGAGTTAAAGCAGTAAAACTAAAAGCAGCAGTACAGACACATACTATGACAAACAATAAAAAATGACAGTAATACTGTACTAAATAAAAGAGGCTATGACTAAGATATCTTCTTTCAGTTTGAATTCTGAAACTGTTTGAAATGTCTTAAATGGCTTTTAAATGTCTATGTTTACGGATGAGTTCTGAAGAACATCAAACCACTGAATAAAGATCCTTAGTGTATATGAAATTACATATAAATACAACTGCAGGTACTGTGTACTGTATTTGACATCAAATAAAGCAGCAAATCTACTAGTTTATAACTACTTTATCATATTCTTTAGATAAATATGGTTATATGGAGTAAAAATATATAAAAATAAAGGGAAAAATCCAAATTATAAAAAAGATGTGAATACAAAAAAAATCTTAAAAGCTTCAAATCTTATAAACCCCTGCATAAGCAGTTTTGTAAAATTCCAGGATGTTAGTTTTTCATTAAAATGAGATAGCCATTCTATCTAAACACAAATTAGTGAAATCTTAACTGGGACTTTACAACTATAACTACACGACACTATGCAAAACTGTAGACTTCAATTACAGCAAATTAAAAAAGTAAGTTATTGAATGAAAAAATTAGCAAGATTATGGAGTATCTGATGAAGAGAAATTAAATTCTATTCTCAAAAGGCCTATGTGTATTGTGATGTTCTGGGCTTCTCAAGACAATATCTCTTGTTTGTTATACATACACCATATGTCATGACAATTTCACAGGTGCACATGGCACCTATACTAAGGGGGACATAATCCAAAAATGCAATACATCTGAATGCAGTAAATTACGGTCTAAGTAGCACCGCAAGCTATTTCTTTCTATTCATGTATTTTCTACGATACAAATAGCACTGTTCTATCAGCCTAAGGTATTCCCAGAGTAGCAAACTGACATTTTTGAGTCCAATAATAAAATCTACCTTCTTGTAATTAACATTCACATTAGAAAATAAGAAAAAATAAACTACAAAAATGGAGCCTCAAGATACCTAAAATACTAGGAGTGCAATATAGATATAAATATATCCTATCTTATAATTACAATAATAATTATCATAATTAATATGAAGAGTACTATTCACTAGCAGATCAAGATGGGCACTGTCTAAGCTGGCCGTCTTTACCGAGCCATCAAATACAAAGATGTACTCTGATCACAGCTGTCATACAAATTAGCTTTTGGACATCTTTAGTCTTGCTGTGATCCTTAAAGCTAAGTATACATGATGCAAAAATTACCGAAAAATGCAGCAGGCACCAATTAACAATGCTCATGTAGCTGAATACTGTACAGTAGGTTTTTAGATACCGTATCTTAAAAAATTTTCATGACGTTTATGAGTTCTATTAGTACACGAATAAAAAGTATAGATATTACTGTACTGCAATTGCAACATATCACATACATGTATGCAGCATATACAAATAGCAAAAATTAATTGGAGCCAACTGCAGGTGCAAGCACTGAGAAAAGGGATATGTCCACAATGCGATGGGATCTAGCCGTTGCTGGTGATGAATCAACTTTTCAACCTTGGCCTGACTCACCGTGGCCACGTTGTCCTGTTCCTGTGAAGGATGTGTAAAAAAAAGAGGAGCGAAAGAAAAGCATTGAAATTAAGTGGAATAAAATGGGTGATTTCACAAAAAAAAAATGCTACATCTTCATGAGTGCAATCTTATCTTTCTTTGTTTTTTTTTGAAAAATGAGATGACAGGTGGAAGACAAAAAGACAATGCAGAAATTCTAAAGGAATGGAGGTAATAAATCTCTAAAAAGGGGGTACAGAGAGCACAAATCTCTAGTCATCCTTCCCATTCACTCCTCGCAGACCAATTCATGCACTCCTGCCCTCTACAAAGCTCAAACAATTCCAGCATTCTTTGAAGATGTGTGACTCTTAAGAGTTCACTCCACCAAGATTACTATTAGTTAATATCTTCAATGGAGTGACTAGGAGCCTTGATTATACACAACGTATCTATTTCTAACGCATGAAGACCTTAATACTGTACCAATAATAAATAACTACTGCAACATAATAAAACTATCTGAAGACTGAAGTAAGAATAATTTTTTAAATAAAAGTGACAAAATAGACTTGAAATATGTAAAGAAAATGAAAAATGCCTGTATGGCACACTACCTCTTTATCATAAAAGTAAAAGTATAAAATGAAATTAAAGTGTGATCTTTTGCAGAGGAAGAAATTTACACCATAATCCAGTGGAAAAACAAAGAATTATTCATACTACCAAATCCCCTCACATCTTCAGAGATCTTCTAACAGAAGCTTGGTTACCATGAGAGCAAATGATCCAACAAATTCCAAACCCATCGGTCTCTACTAAAGTTTCCACTACTGGAACTAGATCTAGCTTAAATGCGCTTCCTAATCCAGCATCATAATCTCCTGTTACATTATGCACTTAGCCAGTGGTGCAAACATCTTCATTCTTCTATACACACGCAGCCACTGGGAAACATATACACGTTCTATTGCGGCTCAGAGAAAAAGGAAATAAAAGCAAAATCTGATCAGTCAGGAATTAATTCCACCTGTCTAGCACAGAAGGATAATATAATAGTGAAATGCCAAATTTCCTTCCATTAAAAACAAATGATACAAAGCTAAACTGGAACTGATGGTGGAATAGCCATTTTAAGGTAAGAAAAACACAAATGAGAGCCATTAGGATGTCAGCAAGCCATTGAACCGGGCACTTGTATTTAGTCAAATGGCTCTCAGATGTCCAAATTAATTCGTAAATTTCTAAATAAAGGACAAAATAGGACCTTAGTACTTTGGCATTTCACTTATCACTAATCTGAGGAGCCTATAGTAGTAATTCTGGACTGCAGCTTATATTCCTGGCAGTAAGAAATAGTAGAATAATAAGGAGTAAATGTAAGCATGCTAAAGAAAATGGTTCAAGTTGCAGCAGGCTGGGGTTGGCCCTAAGAATGAGACTTGTCAGCTTTTTTTATCACTTCACCTCGCCAGCATTTCCATTAGTTTCCTCCGGCTCCTGAAATTTCACGTGGTTGATAAAGAATGGCATTAATATCGTTAAGAACAGAAGGGAAATGAACAATGGCTTGAAATAAAAAATGCAAGTTGATTCTTAATAAAAAGTATTCCATTCATTATATACAAACTACATTATCTAAACTAAAATGACTGATACCAAAATGGCACAACAATAAAATAGTTTATAGTTGGGGAAATCATACAGTCACCACATGATAACATCTGTTTTATTTGCTGACATATATCTACAAAAACTAATTATCTTTCAGTTAAACGTACACTGTAGACTCAGTTCTCAATACATATGTCCCAGATCCCCATTCACACAGCTGCAACTGATGTACATCTTGGGAAGCATGAACAGCAAAGTTGAAAAGGATTAGTGCAAGTTGCAACACAGTTGCAAATCACTAGTGATCTCCCATAAGAGGGTTACATAGGCTATTTTTTTTCACTATTTAAAAGTTTGAAAGAATCATCAGACTGGGAAGATTGTGATACTGAAGGGCCTACATCAAATATGCAAGATTAAATCAGATAAAGCACATTATAAAGGGTCTTTGTTTTTAATTTTTTTACCCCTTTTTTATGTTAAGGATGAGAAGTGTACTCTGTGGAAAGTGGAGTTTCCCCAGAAAACAGGAGTCATTAAAAATTCAAGAAATTAAAATGACAGAAAGTTAAACAGATGACAAAACCTTCTCACAGGAATTACAGAGAGAGAGAGAGAGAGAGAGAGAGAGAGAGAGAGAGAGAGAGAGAGAGAGAGAGAGAGAGAGAGAGAGGACATGTAACGTAACTTCTGTCATTATTATTATGCACAATGCTTTTATTACGTATACAATATTTACAGTCTGTGCTCAAATCAAGATCAATGGCCACTCAGAACTATCAGTATATGAACTATCTCCACTGCATAATATACACTAAAAGAAACGTCAGTAGAACAGTGATGAAAAATCACTTCTACAAGTGTCATATATTTTCAAAACTTATTAGAAAATTAAGTATTCCATCATTCCCGTCACTTTAAAATGCATTACGTAAATATTCTTAAAAGGCCAACAGCAGATTTTCTCTCTGAAATTTAAGACTAGTACCTATCACTTAATGAATATCCAATTTCATTGGCACATTCTCTCCAAGAGCTCGTTTATGACAGCAAATATAAAGAAGTTTCGACCAGTATCAGTACAGGTAGCGTGTGTGGATGGGGTGGGTACTCTTATATATAACTTTCATAAGACATCTATATCATTCTCTCTTTTCTCTATTCAGTGTATGTTTAAAAATCACAGTCATTTCACATAGACAATCTTTGGTTTAAACCCAAATTATCAAAGACCACAACGTCACTATGAGATATGCATGCAAGGAGTTTTTTTTATAGTCTTGTATTCTCTACAAAAAATACAAGTATACCACTCGATCAATGTCTACATCACCAGTTAGTTCTATTGAGTTAATGAAGCATTCGCCAAATTCACATGAATCAATCAAAACACCGCAATCACTGAGTGGTTTGACTGAGTGCACATTCATGAAATACTTGAAAAAAACCTTCCAGTAAATTTCAAAATGCAAATATACAATAAAATTGGTAAATAATGCTAGTCATCACACATTTCACTAGCAGGAAAACAATACTTCACGGTCTGTAATGTATTTATTAAAATTTAATAGACAAATGTTTGTTCATTGTATAAAACCAATATATTTTTACTAAAACTCGTATAAAACAAGATCTTATTTTGAAATATTTTAACTTCTTTGGATATCAGATTTATAACAAAATGTAAAAATAAGTATTTCGAGTACAAAATCGGTCTACCAATAAAAATCAGGACAATATGATCCATACTTAGGGATTGCTATCAGTCAAATTTCAAGTATCAGTTTATCAGTCAATTTCAAATATCAATGTATCAGTCAAATTTCAAGTATCAATTTATCAGTCAAATTTCAAGTATCAATTTATCAGTCAATTTCAAGTATCAATTTATCAGTCAATATCAAGTATCAATTTATCAGTTAATTTCAAGTATCAATTTATCAGTCAATATCAAGTATCAATTTATCAGTTAA
>NC_090754.1:30201383-30206383 GCF_036898095.1 Palaemon carinicauda | reverse complement strand
TTTCTCTCTATTCAAAGTCTGCTTAAAGTATGCTCCTCATACCTCGGAATATGAGTTTTTAATTTAATATTTTATTCAAATTTAAAAGCCTAATTCTTACTCCCTTCATTCTTCCAGTAGGAAAATTATTTAAATAAATTTTGAGATCCTAAACATTCTTTGATTTGTTTACACAATGACGCAACAGACCAGTTAATATTATCTCGATGATAATACTTTACTATAATATTCAAGATTATTTTAATTTTATTTAAGAAAACTTGATGTACTGACTTCGAGGCTCTCAATCGCACTTATGGCATCTTTGATATTCGAATTTCATTTATAGCATGTTCCTTAATATGGTTTTTTAAGACGAAATTGACACCTAATGCATTCTATTAACAGCTTAAAGAAAGTTTCATTGAAAAAAACTTATAAAAGTAAGATAATAACAACAACAATAATAATAATAATAATAATAATAATAATAATAATAATAATAATAAAGAGGGAAACTTTTGATGACATTATTATCACAATTATTACTATTATTTTCATCACATGCAATTCTCATGAAAACATTATTTGTTATAATCATTATCAGCCGCTTTTATTAATGGTTAAATTATCAATATATACACACATATATGTGTATATATATATATATATATATATATATATATATATATATATATATATATATATAGCAAAAGCCAGTAGGAAAAAATAAAAAAGCTTTAGTACCTAGCGCTTTCATGCATTTTAATACACTTCTTCAGGGTATCCCGAAGATGCGTATTAAAATGCACGAAAACGCTAGGTACTAAAACTTTTTATTTTTTCTACTGGCTTTTGCTGCATATCAAATCACGTTATCCTTGTGACAGTAAGAGAGAGTGAGTGTGTGTGAGTGTGTGTGTGTGTGCGAGTGTATATATATATATATATATATATATAATATATATATTTATATAATATATATATATATATATATATATATATATATTCATGTGTGTGTACATAAATGTTATTACATTAATAACGTTATAATGCACACACACATTATATATATATATATAATATATATATATATATATATATATATATATATATATATATAATATAATATATATACATAATTTTCTAAAAATTATATAATTTTTCGCCTATACGTATTTTTATAAGCTGTAAAATTTCCAGTTGGTCTACTTTTTAATTAAAAACGTAGAAAAGTACATTTATTATTAAAAACTTCTCAATAAAAGAACAACACATTTGCGCCATTTTTTATCAATACAATTATATACGAAACCCTTAGGCCTTTCCATCCTAGTCCTCTCCACGGGTCATGAAAAGTTTAAGCCTACAGAAGACAGCCATTGAAGTTGAGAAAAAAAAAATATATCACATTTGGATGATTAAAAATCTTGTCTCTTACATGAGACTTTTAGGGAAAAAACCGCTTTCGCGTGCTGGGTAAATCCTGGCATGACGATGTCATCTTTTGTTATTAGAGAGAGAGAGAGAGAGAGAGAGAGAGAGAGAGAGAGAGAGAGAGAGAGAGAGAGAGAGAGAGAGAGAGAGAGAGAGGGGTCTTAATTATCATCATATATTCTTGCTCTGAATATACATCTGAAACAGTGTATGGTAACTACCACCCATGGTTGTCCACGCTACTCTGCATTCTACATTTTTACAATTTTATCTACTTTCAATGCTCTTTCTTGGCTGTTATACTACTCCAACTCCTTCAATAACATAATCTCCACTCCTGGTATAGGTAAACCAACTAATAAAAATGTGGCATATTTATTATTCCTTATTCGTCTTGTAGTTTATTTAATTCCGTATTTCCTTTCATCACGGGGCTATTTTTCCATGTTGGAGCCCTTGAGCTTTTATCATCCTGCTTTTCCAACAAGAGTTGTAGCTCAACAATAATAATAATAATAATAATAATAATAATAATAATAATAATAATAATAATAATAAAAGGCTATTTAAATTTAAACGCAGTAATACGAATATAGTTCCTATTGGACGGACGCCGCTAATTATGCCACATGGTGACAAAAATATCACTCTGTTCATCTTGTTTTGATGCCGGCCTAAATGACTCCATGAGTTCTCTCCCATGAAAAAAAAATGTTCTGCTGACCTTCATAAACGTTTTAAGTAGATGAACTCTGACATTCTTGGTGGAATAACAGCACGTTATGGCGTTACTATGTTCCTGCTTTTGTTTTTGCCGTCGTCATCCTTTGTTCGAGGGTCTACTATACAGCTTGCAATGCTCTGTTTAAACTGGTCCGTTTCTTTCGGATTCAAGTTGAATTCGTAAAGGTCAAGTTGAAAAGGATCATATCAAATGCGATTAAGAAGATTCTTATTAATTTTTTTTTAATATTCGTGATTAGAAGATATTAGATTTATTCTATCCACAAGTTAGAGGATAGGGACACTCAAAAATTAAACCATTGTTCTCTAGGTCTTGGGTAGTGCCATAGCCTCTGTACCATGGTCTTCCACTGTCTTGGGTTAGAGATCTCTTGCTTGAGAGTACACTCGGGCACTGTACTCTATTTTGTTTCTTTTCCTCTAAGTTAATTTTTTTTATTTTTTTATCCTCTAGTTATTTTAAAGTTTTTATAGTTTATATATGAAAGATTTATTTTAATGTTATCAGTGTTTTTAAACATTTCTTGTAGTTTATTTCCTTATTTCCTTTCCTCACAAGGCTATTTTCCCTGTGGAGCTCTCCGGCTTATAGCATCCTACTTTTCCAACCAGGGTTGTAGCTTAGCAAGTAACAACAACAACAACAACAACAACAACAATAATAATAATAATAATAATAATAATAGGGGAGTAATATACTTGACCCCACCCCTTAAAACTGAGTAATATAAAGCTTAATCAAATCACGAAGACCAAAGACAACCTCATGCAACCGCAGAAGCTCTCGCCAGAATGACACCCCAGACGCTGTTGCGTCACTTGTTAAACCACTACACAACACAGTTCATGGCCTTAAAGTCATCCATGTATAACTTGATAGGACTGACAAACTATAGGTCTTGAAGGAAGATAGATCACGAGGCCCTTTAGGACAAGGAAGCATTCTCGAAGGCACAAGAACTTAGGAGTAACTTATTCACTATTATTATATTATTATTATCATTATTATTATTATTATTATCATATTATTATTATCATTATTATTATTATTATCATATTATTATTATTATTATTATTATTATTATTATCATTATATTATTATTATTATCATCATCAATGATAATAATAATAATAATAATAATAATAATTATTATTATTATTATTGTTATTATTATTATTATTATTATTACTAGCCTACAACCCTAGTTGGAAAAGCAAGATACTATAAAAACCGTAGGGCTCCAACAGGGAAAAATAGCCCAGTGAGGAAAGGAAATAAGTTGATAAATAAAGGATATAAGAAGTTATGAACAAGTAAAATAAAATATTTCAAAACATTAACAACATTAAGACAGATATTTCATATATAAACCATAAAAAGACTTATATCAGCCTGTTCAACATAAAAACACTTACTTTAGGTTTATATGAACTGGATGAAAATTAAAAAAAAAATATCAAATACTGGAATATAAATTTCAAAACTTCATATAAAAATTAAGAAAGAAACATGCAAAAAATTATTTATACAATTCTAGGAACCTATATTTCTCCACCGATGCTAAAAAACGAAATATATTTAATCTCAAGTCTCATTTGTTCGTAGCCGATATGCTACTCCTTGCAAAAAAGCATTGAATTCGATATTTTTTCTTAGGATATAATACGGACAGAAAGGCAAGTTAATATAAAAATCTTCTTCCTTAGAAGAGGGATATTATCGATTAAAAACCATTACCCACAAGGAAGTTAAACGTAAGCAGGGTTGCTGTGGCCTGATTGGTAACGTTTCTGCCTGGTGTTTGCCAGTCGGTGGTTCGAGTTCCGCTCAGACTCGTTAGTGCCATTAGTGTCTGGAACCTTACCATCCTTGTGAGCTAAGGTTGGGGGGTTTGGGGGAGCCTATAGGTCTATCTACTGAGTCATCAGCAGCCACTGCCTGGCCCTCCTTGGTCCTAGCTTGGGTGAAGAGGAGGCTTGGGCGCTGATCTTATAATATATGGTCAGTCTCTAGGGCATTGTCCCGATTGCTAGAGCAATGTCACTGTCCCTTGCCTCTGCCATTCATGAGCGGCCTTTAAAACTTTAATTGGTTGAATAAAATGTGTTCAGTTCTCGAACAAATTCGGTAGTTAATACTCACTTAAAAAAAAATCTTTAGCGAATTCTTCACGGGAGGAGATCATGTTATCACGTTCTCCATAAAAGTAAATGACCTCTTCACAACTTCACCATAAAAGCCAGTGTCTAAATAATTCACCATAGAAGAATGTAATTTCTTCACGAATTCTCCATAAAAGTAAGTCTCCTCTTAACGAATTCTCCATACAAAATGTCACGCCTTTCACTATCAAAATGTCAGAGGCGCAATGCTATTAAACTATGTTCTGGAAGAGGAGACGTACGCTGTGGCCAAGAAATATTTAGACGATATAAAGGGCCCTATAGATTTTTTTTATCTTATCTCAGGCCAGTAAAATTGGTAACCTAAATATCTAAGCAAGATCTCGGTTTAAAAAAAAAAAAAAAAAAAAAAGAGAAGGAATCAACACACATTCAATGATGCACAGTTAAACATTTATGGAAAAGTGATCTAAGTAGAGAACTAAAAAGCCTGGTACAGTTGGCTTCATTGAATGCGGTACATTTCATGGGTAGATAAAGGATTAAAAAAAAAAGAAGAGGAAGGAATCAGCACACTTGCATATTCAATGATGGACAGTTAAACATTTATGGAAAACTGATCTAAGTAGAGAACTAAAAAGCCTGGTACAGTTGGCTTCATTGAATGCGGTACATTTCATGGGTATATAAAGGATTAAAGAAAAAAAAAAGAGGAA
>NC_090754.1:30197484-30200883 GCF_036898095.1 Palaemon carinicauda | reverse complement strand
AAACACCGCAATCACTGAGTGGTTTGACTGAGTGCACATTCATGAAATACTTGAAAAACCTTCCAGTAAATTTCAAAATGCAAATATACAATAGAATTGGTAAATAATGTTAGTCATCACACATTTCACTAGCAGGAGAACAATACTTCACGGTCTGTAATGTATTTATTAAAATTTAATAGACAAATGTTTGTTCATTGTATAAAACCAATATATTTTTACTAAAACTCGTATAAAACAAGATCTTATTTTGAAAGATTTTAACTTCTTTGGATATCAGATTTAGAGCAAAATGTAAAAATAAGTATTTCAAGTACAAAATCAGTCTACCAATAAAAAATCAGGACGCTATGATCCATACTTAGGGATTGTTATCAGTCAAATTTCAAGTATCAATTTATCAGTCAATTTCAAGTATCAAATTTATCAGTCAATTTCAAGTATCAATTTATCAGTCAATTTCAAGTATCAATTTATCAGTCAATTTCAAGTATCAATTTATCAGTCAATTTCAAGTATCAATTATCAGTCAATTTCAAGTATCAATTTATCAGTCAATTTCAAGTATCAATTTATCAGTCAATTTCAAGTATCTTAATTAAGGTATAGTTCGAGTACAATTAATCTTAGTGAAGGGATCTATTGCACACAAATTCATGAGGGTAAAAAGGGACAAATTGGAATGCTAAAACTTTTAAAATATTTATTGCAAAAAGGCTCTGTTATAAAGAAATAAAACACCAAGTGATGGATTAAACAGTATGACTAATGAAGATTTACATCTATGCCACACACACATATATACAAATAGAGACTGAACTATATAATACCCTCTTTAAATAAGGGCATTGAAGTTAAGACGACACTAGATTGAACAGTTATATTTCATTCGTCATTTCTGAAAACGTACCACACAACACTACACAATGAATATATTGATTAGTCTTCTATAAAGAACACAGACAACAACCCCACTGAAACACATACAAAAACAACACTATTTGGCAACACAAGCATTCAATGGATGACGTCAAGAGAAACACTTAGTGGAGTATCCTTACCGGCATCGTCTGAGAGGTTGAAAAAGAAAGAAGAAGAACACGTTAATTAAGACATTGACAATGACAATGGGATTTCTTAAACACTACAACTCGAGAGAGAGAGAGAGGAGAGAGAGAGGAGAAGAGAGAGAGAGAGAGAGAGAGAGAGAGAGAGAGAGAGTTTTAATATTTACTCTTCAAAATACCTCGTCTTTCCTCGACATCACTTGAGCTTTGTCAGAAAATGGTTTCAACACAATATGCGTCGAAAAGAAATCAACAATTATGGAGAATTCGTATGCTGTCTGTGAAATTGAATATAACAAGTGAATACAGCTTGATGTGCGTGGATCTTATATATATATACACACAATTATATTTGTGTGTTCATCGTACACTTATACAAATTAATACAGATAAATAATCAGAATATAACCCAATATACATTTATGCTAATAGATAAACCAATTTTTGAAATCTATATTCACATACATATGTTTATAATCTATTACATAATCACTATAAATGCAGTAAAATAAAACGCTACTTTGAAAACGATAAAAGCAATAGATAATACATCACAAGAATACGCTTACATTAGCTTCTAAATGAGAATGAACGATAAAAGATAATGTTGCGTGAGCCTGCATATCCATAAGTTTCAAGACGTCGTGTTACGGAGACTAGAGCTGACTCGAGAGCCCGTAAAGACATCTCAGCGCTCTTAGCCTCAATGAGTACTAAAAACATGTTTCTTTTTTTAATTATAATATCATATAAAAATGCTGAGGGAAAAATAATGATAAGTAACAGAAGTCATAAACTAAGATATATGGTTTCAACTTTGTGACTGTGGAATTAATTATTTTTTTTTTTTACAAGTTATGTAGGTAACAAAATGCCCTATGATCGAGAATTATACCCGTAGCACTAAGATAATGAGTGTATATTGGCCAAGATTTGGGAAAATTATGGTGAAAGTACATTTGTCGAATTATTCTGAAAAAAATATTTTGTTGGGTCGGGAAAACGTGGGAATGTGATCGTCCAGGGTGATTTGAATGGCATTGTGGGTAGAAGGGATGATGGGGCGAGATAGTGAGCTGGGGCTTTACGAAGAATAAACTGATCTAAAAGAAGTCGAATGTAGAAGTAAATGCAAAGAAAAGGGTTAATGAGGTCATAGATCTCATGATTCATAAGGCCAGGGGCGATAGTCAGCATTTCGATGAGTTCCAGCATGAGAAGATATAAGATAAGGAGAGGTTGAACGGAACTAAAGAGTTGTTATTATTATTATTATTATTATTATTATTATTACTAGCTAAGCTACAACCCTAGTCGGAAAAGCAAGATGCTATAAAGCCCAAGGGTTCCAACAGGGAAAAAAATAGCCATGTGAGGAAAGGAAATAAGGAAATAAATAAACGATATGAAAGTGTTCAAGTCTTTGAGTATGCTTTTAGAAGTTATGTTTGTGGATGAAAGCATGGAAATTAGGAGTTTGAAGAATGGAAAGACACCAGCAGTTGATGTGGTACATTTGTAAAATCACTCGAGAGATAGACCTGGTATGTAAGCCATGTCTGGAAGAAGGACTAATTCTGAAAGAAATTAATAGAAAGAATAAATGTATCTCTACATATGGTTGACAGTGTTGAAGAAGAGTGTACTGTAGGGTCATACAATTACATAGTATATCCGGGAAAATATAATGGTATAAGTAAGGTAGAAAAAAAAAAAAAAAAAAAAAAAAAAAAAAAAAAAAAAACATGACACAAACAGTACACAAAAGAAGAGGGTGTTTGTCCCTAGTATTGTTATGAAACAGTTGTGTGTGAAGTCCAAAGAAAAAACTACAATGGATTTAAAATGCTTTCTTTTAAGGGTTGTTTTCAGTTTAGGAAAAAGCCAGAAGGTAGCCATGTCCTGGAGGGTAGGGAGGGTGTCGAACAAACGAAGTGTTGTTTTTGGCCAGGTAAGCTTGTATCAGGTGGGCAGAATCAGCAGGGAAGGGCTTCGAGTCAGAAGAGGAAATTGTGAAAAAAAAAAAAAAAACGACGGCAGAGCTCTGCAATATTCCAATTTCGGCATTCCCGAGATGTTACCAGCAGTGACAGCACGTGCACTACCAAGGGGGAGTACTTTGAAGGTAATCAAATAATATTTGTGAGATGTACACAATTCCTTTTTTATGGGCCAAGGTCGTATACTTTTTGCATGGACCCTCGTGTATGTATATATGTGTATATCTGTTTTATCTATGTGTATCTATTTATACACATGTCTATCTATACTTACATACACACACACACACACACACACAATATATATATATATATATATATATATATATATA
>NC_090754.1:30182484-30189984 GCF_036898095.1 Palaemon carinicauda | reverse complement strand
AGGAAATTATAATTTCATTGCAATTGTACCTTTATAAGTTCATGCCACAAAGCTCCGTAATTGAAAGTGCTGAGTTATCAGAAGATTTAATGTGTTCTTTAAAGAGGTGTTTAATACATATGTAGATTGGTTCTTCATCGCCGTACTTATTAAAACTACCTTGTCATTGAACTTGCAATCACGTTAGCGAAGCGTATGGCAACGGCAGTGACATTTTTCCTGCTTTCTTTTCACGTAGCGCGAAAAATAAACTAGTTAGTTTTAGCAATATTTCACATTATGATATAATATTTGATCTAAGAGAATTGCTACATATTGCGCAGCCAACAAATACCTGTAGTATCGACACGAGATAGTTACAGATGACTTCAAACTGTTGGAACCTAGATATATGTCTACTTTAGGTTCCAGAGCCTTTAAATATGCGGCCACGAGACTATATAATAAGCTACCACGAAACATTCGAATGATTGAAGACATTAAGGCTTTCAAGAGGAAACTGAAGGCTTTCTTATTTCAACAGTCTTACAACAGTGACGATTTAACAGTAAATGAACAATACGCGATATGAAACGTTAAATAATCTGAACGAACAAGGTAAAACGACAGCAGAGGTCCTGTAGAGAGCGGGGTTCTCCTGCTGTATGGGACCAGAAAAGCAGCCATCAAAGTAAAAGTAAGTAAATCACTTTACTGTATATATTTGTATTTCTGCTTGTCCGATACACCTAATCGTTACGCAATGCGTCAAAGGAAATATTAAACTTTAAGTGTATATGTACTGGCAAGTTTTCTTAGTACCTACATTCCCTTCTCAACTATTGAGCTATTAGAAGTTTATATATATATATATATATATATGTACGTATGTATATATGTATGTATATATATACATATACATACATATATATATATATATATATATATATTGTGTGTGCGCGCGTCTGTCTGTCTGTCTGTTTGAACCATGTAGTGATCGGGTTTTTGGATCCATTCATTAATCCGAGAAACAAAGACTGCATTTCGACACTAGCGACACTGCTCACCAATTAATCTTATATTTCTCTTAACCTTTTCCGCTCCGCGTGAGATTTGTAAAATAAATGGGTGCCGATAATAAATAAAACTACATGCAATGTCGCAGAGTCAAACAGCCTCTTGTTTACTAGGTTTTTTATTGCAAATAAACTATGAACTTTACAAAACTTCATAAATCTGGCACCAAACACTAGCTCACCTGAAGTAAAACTTGACGGTAAGATGCCATAAGGTGTCAGAAAATGTGGCTTTGTGTCACGCTTTTAGTAGAAAAGTAATGAAGTCTTAATAGGTAGTTCTCGCTTTGAAAGTAATCTAAATAGAATTCTGTTCCAGGCAATAATGGACAAGATTATTCTATTATTTGTTTACAAGACTTCACTGCATTTGAATCAGAAAAACGGCTCCAATTTTAACGTAATTCTTTTAAAAGGAAAATGGTAGACAGACATAAGGACGATTTTCGAACAGAAACCTTATGGGAAGTCCGACTATGAATTAAGGTCTTGGCTAATAAACTCGATTGGCGATCCCAGACCGGTTCCAGGAAGCCACGTCCATAAGTTTCCACAGATTGGAATCCATGGCGAATTAACTTCATGCAATTCGTGACTTGGAGCTCGATATCTTAGCGTTGATTCCGTGTTATTAATGTAAAGAACGATGGAGTGAGCAACCCAGGGCTGAAGTTAAAGGAACAGATGGGTTGAG
Organism: Palaemon carinicauda; assembly: GCF_036898095.1. Taxonomy (NCBI): domain Eukaryota; kingdom Metazoa; phylum Arthropoda; class Malacostraca; order Decapoda; family Palaemonidae; genus Palaemon; species Palaemon carinicauda. The sequence continues at coordinate 30,188,235 of NC_090754.1, read as the reverse complement.
ATTGGGCTGAAAGGTCTAGATCAGAAGGAAAAATAATCCACTTGAATAGGTTGTCCAGAGCCCTTAAAATAATCCACTTGAATAGGTTGTTCAGAGACCTTAAAATAATCCACTTGAATAGGATGTTCAGAGACCTTAAAATAATCCAATTGAAAAGGTTGTCCAGAGCCCTTAGTTCAGATTTAAAGGTTTAAACGCCGCTTATGAATGGCAGAGGCAAGGGACAGTGGCATTGCCCTGGCTAGCAGACACTTATAGACTGAGCATATATCCCTAAGATCAGCACCCAAGCACCCTCTCCACCCGGACTAGGGAGGGCCAGACAATGCCTGCTGATGACTCAGTAAGTAAACCAACAGGCTCACCCATACCCTCAATCCTTAGCTCACAAGGAATGTGAGGTTTCAGACACTACAAGAAACTATCGAGCTTGAGCGGTACTCTAACCCCAGTCGGGCAGAACGCCAGACAATGACATTTCCAGTAGACCACCATAATTGCCCTCCTTCAGAATATATTTAAACATTCAATCTCTCTATATTCAAATACTGCTTAAAGTATGCTCCTCATCCCTCAGAATATGAGTTTTCAATTTAATATTTTATTCAAATTTAAAATCATAATTCTTTCTCCTTTCATTCTTCCAGTAGAAAAATCATTTAAATAAATTTTGAGATTCTAAACATTCTTTGGTTTGTTTACACAATGACGCAACAGACCACTTAATATTATCTCGATGATAATACTTTACTAAAATATTTAAGATATTTTTAATTTTATTTAAGCAAACTCATATGTGATGACTTCGACGCTCTCAATCGCACTTATGGCATCTTTGATGTTCGAATTTCATTTATGGCGTGTTCTTTAATATGGTTTTTAAGACGATGTTGACACCTAATGCATTCTATTAACAAATTAAAGAAGAAAGTTTCATTGAAAAAAAAAACTTATAAAAGTAAGATGATAATAATAATAATAATAATAATAATAATAATAATTTGATGGAAACTTTTGCTGACAATATTATCACAATTATTACTATTATTTTCATCATATGCATTCTCATGAAAACATTACTGCAGCCATTTGTTATAATCATTATCAGCCGCCTTTATTAATGATTAAATTGTCACTATATATATATATATATATATATATGTATATATATATGTATATATATATATATATATATATATGTATATAGCAAAAGCCAGTAGGAAAAAATAAAAAAGCTTTAGTACCTAGCGCTTTCGTGCATTTTAATACACTTCTTCAGAGTATCCCGAAGATGCGTATTAAGATGCACGAAAGCGCAAGGTACTAAAGCTTTTTATTTTTTCCTACTGGCTTTAGCTGCATATCAAGTCACGTGATCTTTGTGACAGCAAAGTGTGTGTATGTATATATACATATATATATATTCTTATATGTGTGTACATAAATATTATTACATTAATAATGTATAATACACAACCCCACACACACACACATATATATATATATATATATATATAATATATATATATATATATATATATAATTTTTTAAAATGATAAAAATTTTCGCCTATACGTATTTTTATAAACTGTCAAAATTTCCAGTTGGTCTATTTTTTTTTAATTCAAACGTAGAAAAGTACATGTATTATTCAAAACTTCTCAATGAAAGAACAACACATTTGCGCCATTTTTATCAATACAATTATATACGAAATCCTTAGGCCTTTCCATCCCAGTCCTCTTCACGGGTCATGAAATGTTTAAGCCTACAGAAGACAGCCATTAAAGTTGAAAAAAATATATCACATTTGGATGATTAAAAATCTTGTCTCTTACATGAGACTTTTAGGGACAAAACCGCTTTCGCGTGCTGGGTAAATCCTGGCATGACGTTGTCATCTTTTGTTATTAGCGAGAGAGAGAGAGAGAGAGAGAGAGAGAGAGAGAGAGAGAGAGAGAATGTCTTAATTATCATCATATATTCTTGCTCTGAATATACATCTGAAGGAGAGTATGGTAGCTACCACCCATGGCTGTCCACGCTACTCTGCATTCTACATTTTACAATTTTATCTACTTTCAATGCTCTTTCTTAGCTGTTATACTACTTCAAATCCTTCAATAACATAATCTCCACTCCTGGTATAGGTAACCAACTAATAAAAATGCGTTATATTTATTATTCCTCACTTCTCTTGTAGTATGTTTAATTCCGTATTTCCTTTCCTCACGAGGCTATTTTTCCATGTTGGAGCCTTTAGACTTGCATCATCTTGCTTTTCCAACAAGAGTTGTAGCTCAATACTACTACTACTACTACTACTACTAATAATAATAATAATAATACTACTACTAATAATAATAATAGGCTAATTTAAATTTAAATGCAGCAATACGAATATAGTTCCTATTGGACGGACGCCGCTGATTATGCCACATGGTGACAAAAATATCACTCTGTTCATCTTGTTTTGATGCCGGCCTAAATGACTCCCATGAGTTCTCTCCCATGAAAAAAATGTTCCGCTGACCTTCATAAACGTTTTAAGTAGATGAACTCTGACATTCTTGGCGGAATAACAGCACGTTATGGCGTTACTATGTTCCTGCTTTTGTTTTTGCCGTCGTCATCCTTTGTTTAAGGCTCTACTATACAGCTTGCAATGCTCTGTTTAAACTGGTCCGTTTCTTTCGGATTCAAGTTGAATTCGTAAAGGTCAAGTTAAAATGGATCATATCAAATGCGATTAAGAAGATTCTTATTAATTTTTTTTTTTAATATTCGTGATTAAAAGATATTAGATATATTCTATCCACAAGTTAGAAGATAGGGACACTCCAAAATCAAACCAATGTTCTCTAGTTTTGGGTAGTGCCATAGCCTCTGTACCATGCTCTTCCACTGTCTTGGGTTAGAGATCTCTTGCTTGAGAGTACACTCGGGCACATTATTCTATTGTTTCTTTTCCTCTTATTTTGAGGTTTTTATCCTCTTGCTATTTTCAAGTTTTTATGGTTTATATATGAAAGATCTATTTTAATGTTATCAACGTTCTTAAAATTTTCTTGTAGTTTATTTCCTTATTTCATTTCCTCACTGGGCTATTTTCCCTGTTGGAAGCCCTTGGGCTTATAGCATCCTGCTTTTCCAACCAGGGTTGTAGCTTAGCAAGTAATAATAATAATAATAATAATAATAATAATAATAATAATAATAATAATAACGTAACGTAAAGTAAATAATAATAATAATAATAATAATAATTAATAACAATAATAATAATAATAATAATAATAATAATAATAATAATAATAGAGGAGTAATATACTTGACCCCACCCCTTAAAACTGAGTAATATAAAGCTTAATCAAATCTCGAAGACCAAAGACAAAACCTCAGGCAACCGCAGAAGCTCTCGCCAGAATGACAGCCCAAACACTGTTGCGTCACTTGTTAAACCACTACACAACACAGTTAATGGCCTTAAAGTCATCCATGTATAACTTAATAGGACTGACAAACTATAGGTCTTGAAGGAAGATAGATCACGAGGCCCTTTAGGACAAGGAAGCATCTCAAAGGCACAAGAACTTAAGAGTAACTTATTCACTATTATTATATTATTATATTATTATTAATACTATTATTATTATTATTAATTATCAATAATAATAATAATAATAGTAATAATAATAATGATATTAACAATAATAATATTAATAATTATTATTATTACTATTTTATTATTATTATCAATAATAATAATAATAGTAATAATAATAATAATAATAATAATTATTATTATTGTTATTATTATTAGTAGTAGTAGTAGCCTACAACCCTAGTTGGAAAAGCAAGATACTATAAAACCGTAAGGCTCCACAGGGAAAAATAGCCCAGTGAGGAAAGGAAATAAGTAAATAAATAAAGGATATAAGAAGTAATGAACTTAATTAATTAAGATAAAATATTTTGAAAATATTACCATTAAAACAGATATTTCATATATAAACTATAACAAGACTTATATCAGCCTGTTCAGCATAAAAACACTTGTTTTAGGTTTATATGGACCTGGACGAAAATTAAACAAAATATTATATACTGGAATATATATTTCAAGACTTCATATAGAAATTAAGAAGGAAACATGCAAAAAATTATTTATACAATTCTAGTATTATGGTACACTCAAAGAAACCGAGAGTACTTAGGGAACCTATTTTTCTCCACCGAAGCTAAAAAACAAAATATATTTAATCTCAAGTCTCATTTGTTCGTAGCCGATATGCTACTCCTTGCAAAAAGCATTGAATTTGATATCTTTTTCAGATATAATACGGACAGAAAGGCAAGTTAATATACAAATTTTCTTCCTTAGAAGAGGGATATTATCAATTAAAAACCATTACCCACAAGGAAGTTAAACATAAGCAGGGTTGCTGTGGCCTGATTGGTAACGTTTCTGCCTGGTGTTTGCCAGTCGGTGGTTCGAGTTCCGCTCAGACTCGTTAGTGCCATTAGTGTCTGGAACCTTACCATCCTTGTGAGCTAAGGTTGGGGGGTTTGGGGGAGCCTATAGGTCTATCTACTGAGTCATCAGCAGCCACTGCCTGGCCCTCCCTGGTCCTAGCTTGGGTGAAGAGGAGGCTTGGGCGCTGATCATATAATATATGGTCAGTCTCTAGGGCATTGTCCCGATTGCTAGAGCAATGTCACTGTCCCTTGCCTCTGCCATTCATGAGCGGCCTTTAAACCTTTAAACCTTTAATTGGTTGAATAAAATGTGTGATCAGTTCTCGAACAAATTCGGTAGTTAATACTCCCTTAAAAAAATCTTTAGCGAATTCTTCACGGGAGGAGATCGTGTTATCACGTTCTCCATAAAAGTAAATGACCTCTTCACAACTTCACCATAAAAGCCAGTGTCTAAATAATTCACCATAGAAGAATGTAATTTCTTCACGAATTCTCCATAAAAGTAAGTCTCCTCTTAACGAATTCTCCATACAAAATGTCACGCCTTTCACTATCAAAATGTCAGAGGCACAATGCTATTAAACTATGTTCTGGAAGAGGAGACGTACGCTCTGTGGCCAAGAAATATTTAGACCATATAAAGGGCCTTATAGATTTTTTTTCTCTTATCTCAGGCCAGTAAAATTGATAACCTAAATATCTAAGCAAGATCTGGGTAAAAAAAAAAAAAAAAAAAAAGAGGAAGGAATCAACACACTTGCATATTCAATGATGGACAGTTCAATATTTATGGAAAACTGATCGAAGTAAAGAATTAAAGAGCTTGGTACAGTTGGCTTCAATAGCTGCGGGTACATTTCAATATTTATGGAAAACTGATCGAAGTAAAGAATTACAAAGCCTGGTACAGTTGGCTTCAATAGCTGCGGTACATTTCAATATTTATGGAAAACTGATCGAAGTAAAGAATTACAAAGCCTGGTACAGTTGGCTTCAATAGCTGCGGTACATTTCAATATTTATGGAAAACTGATCGAAGTAAAGAATTACAAAGCCTGGTACAGTTGGCTTCAATAGCTGCGGTACATTTCAATATTTATGGAAAACTGATCGAAGTAAAGAATTACAAAGCCTGGTACAGTTGGCTTCAATAGCTGCGGTACATTTCAATATTTATGGAAAACTGATCGAAGTAAAGAATTACAAAGCCTGGTACAGTTGGCTTCAATAGCTGCGGTACATTTCAATATTTATGGAAAACTGATCGAA
>NC_090754.1:30159984-30167484 GCF_036898095.1 Palaemon carinicauda | reverse complement strand
TCATGTCCAGGGGTCGAAAAAGACATGCACACAAGTGGTAAAGGAGTCAATTGTATCCAGGAATCTAAGATAAAGACATGCATTTAGCATGATACGAATTAACAATGTCCAGGACTCCAAGAAGAAGAAGAAGAAGAAGAAGAAGAAGAAGAAGCAGAGGGGGACATTCACAGAGTATTAAGGAATCAACTGACTAGGCCTCCAAGAAAGAGAAAAGGAAGAAGAAGAAGAAAAAAAAAGGGCAAGCACACAGTATTAAAGGAATCCACCGTCCAGAAGTCCAAGAAGAAGAATATGACATGCACACGCTGCTAAAGCATCAACCATGTCCAGGAGTTCCAGAGGAGGAAGAAAACAAAGGAACCAGACTAATTTAGAGGTGGGATTCCATGGAGGCCATCAGAAGAGAAACCATGACTTCCTGGAAAGAGTGCAGCAAGACACAACATTTGAAAAATATAAATAAAGTTGTGTGTGAGAGGTGTCTGCGTCCCCCTGACCTTATCCATAGCGTCATGTCATGTAACTCGCGATTTCGATTCACCCACCTTCCCTTCACTACGGTCCACCCACAGGATATACAGTTGTGGAGAGAAGATAGGGAGGGAGGGAGGAGAAAAAGACTAAGGGGGGGGGAGGGAAGAGGGGGAGCCTGACTAAAGATGACATGTGAAAGCCCAGCATGCAGGTGGTGATGGGGTAAGCAGGCATGCGCAGGCGACTGCGAACAGCTCTGCATTTCGGAAGCTCTAATTATTATTCATAGCCCGAAAATAAGCGACTTCGCCTAATCATTTTCCAAAATCTAACCACCCTCTCCCCCATAAAACATTAGAAACAAATTAATTATCAACATATTTACAATAACTCTAAGTAATATTAAAATATTTTCTTTGAGTCTTACTACTATTAAGACACCAGTAGTCCACTTTAGTAAGATTATCACATACGTGAATCCAACATCACACCTTTCTCGTTGTGAGGAGAACTTCCAGTAAATGCCTACTACCTTTATCATGTGGTAGAATGGATGAACTCGTTTGAGCCTCATTGTGACCACTAACACTTGCATCGAACTCCATTATAATTATCCTTATTATTACCAGCTAAGCTACAATCCAACTTGGAAAATAAGGATGATATAAACCCCAAGGGCTGCAATAGGGAAAATAGCCCAACAAGGAAAGGAGATAAGCTACATGATAAGTAATGGACAATTAAAATAAAACGCTTCAAAAACAGTAACAACATTAAAATAGATCTTTCATATATAAACTATAGAAAGAGATTTATGTCAACCCGCTCAACATGAAAAAAAAATTGCTGTAAGTTTGAACTTTTGAAGTTCCATCGGTTCATCTACCTGATTAGGATGATTATTCTACAACTTGGTCACTACTGGAATAAAGCTAAAATACTGTATAGTATTGAGCCTTGTGATGCAGAAGGCATGACATTCATAATTAAATGTATACTTAATATTACGAACAAGATGGTTCTGTCCAGGAAGATATATTGAGCCAAACTTAGGCCAGCATGGGACACTGACCAAGGGCAACCCGTAAACGTGCTAAGGCGAAAAAAAAACGAAACTTTCAAAGCAAAGAGAGATCACAAAACAGCGATGGCATCGGATTAAATTCCAAGGAAGATCAAACAGACTTTATTGACCAAAGGATTTTTTTTTTTTTTTTGCTTTTTTTTTTTGTAAAGCTGAGTAAACTTGACATGGGAAGGCATTCAATATTAGCAAGAGCGATGGTTCGTTTGTAAAAGGAAATTCTTTCAACAGCCCTAATGCATACTTATGAAAAATGAATGGCAGTTTTCTGAAATCCTGCATTTGCATTGCACCTCGGGAGTGCGTGGCTTTTCCTGAAGCGGGCTGTAAGTTCTGACTAATTTGAATTTAGTTAAATACATCAGTGTCGTTTCCTTGTTTGCTCTACCCACACGCAAGCAATTAGTATACATTATTACGCATCGTTACGTGAAGAATTTAAATGTCATGACCCTGCTACATTTAAATGTTGCCATCATTATTATTAAAAACAACTCCTTCACAACATACTAAAAAGATCATTATTTTTAAGTAATATTTCAAAGAAAGGGGGAAAATGCAGTAGTCAGAAAGAGTTGGACGAAAACTAATGAAAATAAATAAAAATATAAAAAGTATAAAGACAGTAGATACACAAGACAAATGAGACCACGCATACAAGCTTCTCTTTATTTCACAATTACCTACAAATTCCTTTCCTTCTCTTTCCTTGGCTAATTTCGCCACAGTCCTTTCCAATAATACTACATATATATTTTCGTTTCGTCACTGCCTAAAATAGGATGAGAAATCCACACTCCACTTTGGGAACAGTAACAGATTCTTCAGCGATGTAAGGAAAGACCAACAAGACGGATGGAAGGGGGGGGGGGGGATGGACTATCAAAATTCTCCGAACCTTGAGGTACATAGATTATTAACTTGTTATTACATCGACCAATCACGAACAGAAATACAAAATCGACGAACCAATCAAGGACTTCGTGTCATCGGTTCACTACACTGGTTCAAAGATACTTTAATCAGAATCTACATAGTTTGTTAGAAAACTCATATGAATGGAATCCAACAATGAACTGATTCTACACATCAGTAGGTCATATCTCCTTGCTGCATGTAAATTTGCTTACAACTCTTAAAGAGGATGAAGTACATGATATGCATATATATATATATATATATATATATATATATATATATATATATATATATATGTATATATATATATATATATATATATATATATATGTATATATATATATATATATGTATATATATATATATATATATATATATATATATATATATATATATATATTATTATTATTATTATTATTACTATCCAAGCTACAACCCTAGTTGGAAAAGCAAGATGCTATAAGCCCAGGGGCTCCAACAGGGAAAAATAGCCCAGTGAGGAAAGGAAATAAGGAAATAAATAAATGAAGAGAACAAATTAACAATAAATCATTCTAAAATAAGTAACAACGTCAAAACAGACATGTCATATATAAACTATTAACAACATCAAAAACAAATATGTCATAAATAAACTATAAAAAGACTCATGTCCGCCTGGTCAACAAAAAAGCATTTGCTCCAACTTTGAACTTTTGAAGTTCTACTGATTCAACCACCCAATTAGGAAGATCATTCCACAACTTAGTAACAGCTGGAATAAAACTTCTAGAGTACTGCGTAGTATTGAGCATATATATATATATATATATATATATATATATATATATATATATATATATATATATATATATATATATATAAATATATATATATATATATATATATATATATATATATATATATATATATATATATATATATATCAGTGTGTGTACAATATGTCATGCAGCATGGCCAAAATACTCTTCTTTATTGCTTGCTAAGTAACCAAAGGTAAATTCTGGCTGTGAGATTTGCAAAATCAGAAAACTAACACTCTCTCTCTCTCTCTCTCTCTCTCTCTCTCTCTCTCTCTCTCTCTCTCTCTCTCTCTCTCTCTCTCTCTCTCTATATATATATATATATATATATACATACATATGTGTTTGTGTGCGTGTATAAAAACAGACTAATTCTGGGCTCCAAGTATTCAGAAGGATATAGATAGACTGAAAGCAGTACAAGCTAGGGCCTCCAAATTAGTTCCAACACTAAGGCAATTTGGATATAGACGGAGGATGGAACGTTTGAACTTATTGATCTACAAACTCGACGACCAATGGACAGCTAATAGAGGCATTCAAAATATTTAAAGGAATAACAAATGTAGAATATAAGAACTTCTTCACGCCTAGCACATACCAGAATTAAAAAGATACACTACTCAATGTGGTAATTTCTTTACATACAAAATAGCAAATACATGGAGCAGACTTCCAGAGGATGTAGTAAACAGTAACACGGTAAACGAATTCAAGAATAGATCTTAAAACTCTCTAAACGTTTAAACTAATTCGCTCTATTTAAGAGCAAATGGAATCTCCGCGGATGGACATCCAAAATCCTTGTACCTCCTTGTGACGCCGTAAACGGTAAACCTAACAAAGTGTTTGAAAAAACTCTCCTACGGCTCTTCATTTCCCTCTGTGCATACCACTACGGTTCTATAAATAGATGAAAATTCCCTCTCCCCCTCTCCGATATCCTGATGTCAAGTAATGACGTCAGCGCCACAATATGTGCCCTGCCAGTACTTGCAGTCAATGGGGTCCATGAACTAACAAAAGGTGAAATAACTTTTATCTATTTCTATGTAAAACCTCAAAGGCCAACACGTAGGATCAAACAGTTGTAACTCTCCTCTCAGTACATTCTATTTTGGCTCTATTTCTCGAAATGTCAGGTTTACGGCAATGATCTAATTGTTTATCACATTACACTGTCATACATAATTTATTTCAAAACTATTGTACCCGAGCCGTCAAAAATGACGTCTAAATATTTAGAGACACAGAGATTCAACAGTGCTAACCTGCTCCCTCTTACCTAGCTACAGTACAACCCGCTAGTTCGGCAATTTGTGGGAGGGTGGTTTCCGATTGTACCTCTCGGGGTATCCTTTTTCACTAGGGTATGACTACACCCTCTCCCTCGTATGTGACAGGAATATATATATATATATATATATATATATATATATATATATATATATATATATATATATATATTTTCATTACCTCCTACACCCATTGACGCAAAAGACCTCGGTTAAATTTCGTCCACTATCTCTATCTTGAGCTTTTATATCAGTCCTTCTCTATTAATCATCTCCTATTTCATGCTTCAGAGTCCTCAGCCATGTAGACCTGGGTTTTCCAACTTTATAGTGCCTTGTGGAGCCCAATTAAAAGTTTGGTGAACTAATCTCCCATTGGGAGTGCGAAGAACATGCCAAAAATATCTCTATTTACCCTGATCTCATCTACTCGAGTAATCTCTCTTTTAGTTTCATTTCTAATCCTGCCTTGCCATGTAACTTCCAATATTCTTCTGAGGGATTTGTTCTCAAATCCACAAAAGTCTTTTGGATATTATTTAATTGTCATACAACGACACATGTCCATACAATAACACCGATCTCACTAAGCTGATATATTGTAGAGCCAGCTTTTTATATGTAATTAAATTCTATTTTATTTACAAATTTTACTTAACCTAACCATTGTCAGATTTGCTTTATTTCAATCTTTCATCAAACTCCAATTCTAAAGACCCTGTATTAGAGACCATAGTTCCTAAATAATTAAATGATTTTTACCTCATTAATCCTTTCTCCTAACAATAATATTGCATCTTTCATTGCACCTTCCATTCGCATCATCTCTGTTCCTCTTCTATTTACCTAGAGCCCAACCTCATGTGATATTTCATGCATTTTGGTAAGCAGGCTTTGCAAGTCCTGTGATGTTCTGATAATAGGGACAGCGTCATCAGCATACTTTAGGTCAGCTTATTTCCTGTTACCAATCCAGCCCAATACTTCTCCACCATCCCCCACCAATCTATGCATTACCAAACCCATGAGGAGTATAAAGAACATGGGTGACAACACATTCCCCTAGAGTACTCCACTGTTCACTAGAAATTCATTAAATAGGACTCTACTAACACTAACTTTGCACTTGCTATGTTCAAGAAGACTTAATTAAATTTACATATTTAAGAGGAACTCCATAATAACGCAGGACTCTCCACAAAATTGGCTGATGCACACTATCAACAACTTTTTTAGTTCACAAATGGCATCAAAATTGGATTTCTATATTCTACACATTGCTGTGCAACGTCTTAAAATGAAAATCTGGTCAGTAAAATTTCTACCTTTTATAAATTCTGCTTGTTCATCCCTCAGCTTTTTATCCATTTTTCTCTCTCGTCTCTTTAGAATAAGCATAATAAATATTTTTATGACAACTGACGTAAGTGTGATGCCTCTGTAATTATTGCAATCAGTCAGATCTCCCCGTTCGGCCATTTTCAGCTCCCATTCATCAGGTTTTGTCTCTTCTCGCCTCATTCTACAAAGTAATCTTGTAAGTATTCTGTTAGTCATTTCATGTTTTGCCAATATGATCTCAGCAGTTATTCCATCGTATCCACGGGCTTTCCATCTCGAGTTCATAAGCACTTCAAGGTCTTCCTCAGCTTCAGGTATATCAATAAAATTATTCCCTTCGTATCTCCTATTCATGTCATCGCTAAAGTGTTCCATCCAATGTTACCTTTTTTCATTTTCTGTTGTTATAACAGATTCATCTCTCTTTTTGATGGGTACTATTACTCTCCCTCTTTGCCCCGTAGAGATTTCATCAAAAATTCTATGAGCAATTCTTACACCATAGCCACTCCCTGACTTCATAGCTTTGTCATCCTCATCTGCTTTCTTGTCTTCATATTTTTTCCAGTTTGTTCTGGCTTTTCTTTTGACCTCGCTGTTAATACTGGAATACTTAGCATGTTAGACCTTGCAACTGTCATTACTTCCTCGGAAACTTTCAACAATCCATTTCGTCTTAGTCTCCTTTTCATAGTATCAAAAAATCATTTGATATCCATGGCTTTCTCCTTGTAACTGCATGTCCTAAAATTATACTTCACTTCCAACTGACTGATATATGTTCTTAATATCACACCATTCTTCGTTAATTGTCTGCTTTTCGTCTCTTAAAAGTGTCTAAGACGACAAATCGATTCCTAAATTATTATATTTGGGAAATATTTTTTAGCTATTTCAAGCTCAGGTTGATGCATACACGCACACAAACACAGGTCCAATGGTTTTTGTACATTATCGCCATCTATACCTGAAAGCCTTTCACTCAGATACTTCTTACATAAGGAAATCAAACGATCATACTGAATGTAACAACACTTCGAGAACGTTGCAAAACTAATTAAGCACAAAATCAATGTCAGGTATTGCAACAGTATTTGCAGAGTACATTCCTTTCTATGGGCGTTGTCCGGAAGTTTTAATGCCACGCTACGACTTCCTGAACGCGCCTCGCCAAGTGCTTTTGTTTAGCAGGCAACTGGTAGGAGAAAATCAACTTGCAGTTTAATTAAAAGTTTAAAGAAACGGTAATAAGGTTCCACGTTCGCTACATACTTAACGATGATAACTTATAGAGCGATGAACGTGACCCACTTCTTGGGGGAAGAACACTTAAAAGCACATGATATGAGATAAGAGCTAAATTCATTATTAAAAAAACACTCAAATACTTTTACGAAATATATGGATTTGCAAACAGTTGAAAAAACACTAAAAACTATGCATTTTAACACACATATCAAGGCTTCCTTTTCCAGTACCATTACATTCTACGATCAGCCAAAGGTTTAAAGGCCACTCATGAATGGCAAAAGCAACAGACAATGACAATACCCTAGCAGGGCAATGCCCGATAGACTGATAA
>NC_090754.1:30144984-30154984 GCF_036898095.1 Palaemon carinicauda | reverse complement strand
AGTACCGGTAGTTGCACGGACAACAATTAATAACAACAATGAGTATCCCTTCCCTCCTTCGCAGGAGATCTGGGAACCTAAAAGCTTGGCCCAGGGTAAATCGATAGACGAACGGGGGATGAAGGGAAAAAATAGAGGGCCCAAGCGGCAGAAGTAAAAATAGACCCCAACAAAACCTGTCTACGTAACAAACGAAAGCAACACGCACAAAAACAGTTTCACGATTAAGCAACCACACCAGCGTTTTGCAGTTGCTGCTCTTGCTCTCCCCTTCTTAAATTACAGAGGGTGGCGAAACGAAATCACTATTTCACTGCTTACTCAGCATACTGTCTGACCCTTCTGGAACACTGTGGTGTTTCCTCCTATTCGCATATCCTCTTGAAAAGCAAGTTTTATGTATCATCTGCTTGCTCTAGCTTTCGTGACCACACCTTCGTATGACTCCAAAAGGACCCCGTTCCTATCCCTAAAATAACAGTAAACCTGACAGATGATGGAAATAAACGAAATCAGCATATTAACTAATCAAATTTAGTTTTCATTGTGAATGAATTAACAAAATTCACAAGATTATGTTTTCGAATAATGGTCAAAACTTTAATATCCTTCCTAAAATGACATGCAGAAGGAAATTGGCAGATAACTCGTTAATGAATCGACTTGAATCGTCCAAACGAAATTTTCCTCTTAGGACCTCGACCTGCTACAACTCGTAACTACAGCTCGTAACTAGCATCTTCTTAAATGATAGACGGCTTTCAAGGGACGCCTCTACATTTTTCACGTAACTTATCCAAGGGACGCCTCTATACTTTTCACGTAACTTATCCAAGGAACGCCTCTATACTTTTCACGTAACTTATCCAAGGGACACCCCTAATCTTTTCACGTAACTTATCCAAGGGACGCCTCTATACTTTTCACGTAACTTATCCAAGGGACGCCTCTATACTTTTCACGTAACTTATCCAAGGGACGCATCTATACTTTTCACGCCACATATTCAAGGGACGCCTCTATCCTCTTTCATGTAACATATCCAATGGATGCCTTATCCTCTTTCACGTAAGATATCCAAGGGACGCATCTATCCTCTTTCACATAACTTATCCAAGGGTCGACACTATTCTCTTTCACGCAACATATTCAAGGGACGCCTCTATCCTCTTTCATGTAACATAAGCAAGGAATGCATGCATCTATAAACGGCTTTCAAAGGACGCCTCTATCCTTTTCCCGTAACTTATCCAAGGGACGCATCTATCCTCTTTCATGTAACATATCCAATGGATGCCTTATCCTCTTTCACGTAAGATATCCAAGGGACGCTTCTATCCTTTTTCACATAACTTGTCCAAGGGACGACAATATCCTCTTTCACGCAACATATTCAAGGGACGCCTCTATCCTCTGTCATGTAACATGACCAAGGGGTGCATGCATCTATAAACAGCTTTCAAAGCACGCCTCTATCCTTTTCCCGTAGTTTATCCAAGGGACGCATCCATCCTTTTCACGTAACATATCCAATGGATGCCTTATCCTCTTTCACGTAAGATAGTCAAGGGACACCTGTACCCTCCTTCACTTAGCATAGCCAAGGGACGCCTCTACCCTCTTTCACATAACATATTCAAGAGATATCTCTATCGTCTTCCATGTAACTTGTCCAACGGAAGCCTGTATCCTCTTTCTTGTAACCTACCCAAAGGAAGCCTGTATCCTCTTTCATGTAACATAAGCAAGGGATGTATGCATCTATCCTCTTTCACGTAACATATTCAAGGGACGTCTCTATCGTCTTTCATGTAACTTATCCAACGGAAGCCTGTATCCTCTTTCTTGTAACCTATCCCAAGGAAGCCTGTATCCTCTTTCATGCAACATAAGCAAGGGATGCATGCATCTATCCTCTTTCACGTAACATATCCAGGGGACACCTCTATCCTCTTTCACATAACATATTCAAGAGACGTCTCTATCGTCTTTCATGTAACTTATCCAAGGGAAGCCTATATCCTCTTTCTTGTAACCTACCCAAAGGAAGCCTTTATCCTCTTTCATGTAACATAAGCAAGGGATGTATGCATCTATCCTCTTTCATGTAAGATATCCAAGGGACGCCTCTATCCTCTTTCACATAACATCCATGTACCATTGACCCTTTATTTAGACAAGAAAAAAACTATGGCAGCTCCAATAACCCAGTGCAAGACTGGAAAACCAGAAACCCACCGTGCCCCGGGTCATATATTCACTTGTAAAATCACTCCAACAGCCGTCCCTACGGTTCCTCCTCCGGGTTAGGGGATAGAGGGAGGGAGGGAGTCGGTGAGGAGGGAGGTGGGGGGCTTCGCCCCTAAACGACTAACTCTCCCCCACCAACACCCCACCCACCAGAACCCCTTTTACTCCCATCTGGCACTCACACCAACCTCCAGGGTTTGGATCGACCGTTCCCTTACACCACCACTACGACTCCTTTCCTCTTGGGCGCTGAGAAGCATTCTTTTCTTTCTTGTTTATCCCAAGGGCGCGCTCTCTCTCTCTCTCTCTCTCTCTCTCTCTCTCTCTCTCTCTCTCTCTCTCTCTCTCTCTCTCTCTCTCATGTGACGTAATGGTAGCATTCCTTCTTTAAGAATTGGATTAAGAATTTAGGTAATATTTCACTGCATATTACCAATTACAATTATCCTTATAAATATCATTATTACGCTCAGTGAACATCCCTAGAAAGGACAATAGAAACCAAATTTTATAAGATATCAATCAGAACAATAATAAATTAACATAAAAAATTGAAATATTTGGAAGATGTTCAAATCTTACAGACGGCGACGCCACGCAGCACAATATTAAACGAAGTCAAAACTTAGAGTTCCAAACAAAAGAAAGGAAGTTCAGCTTCGTCTTCCCTATCTTCTACTTCCTTCATTTTCATGCTCTATTTTCTCCTTTCCCTAACAAAATCTCCATTCATTCCTTGTTCTTATGATCTTTCCGTTCCATTTTATGTTCTCATTCTTACGATCTTTCCATTCCCCTTTATGTTCTCACTCTTACGATCTTTCTGTTCCCCTTTATGTTCTCACTCTTACGATCTTTCTGTTCCCCTTTATGTTCTCATTCTTACGAACTTTCCGTTCCTTTTGTGTTCTCGTTCTTACGATCTTTCCGTTCCCTTTTATGTTCTCATTCATACGGTCTTTCCGTTTCCTTATATGTTCTCATTCTTACGATCTTTCCGTTCCCCTTTATGTTCTTATTCTTACAATCTTTCCGTTCCTTTTGTGTTCTCGTTCTTACGATCTTTCCGTTCCCTTATATGTTCCCATTCTTACGAACTTTCCGTTCCCATTTATGTTCTCATTCTTACGATCTTTCCGTTCCCTTATATGTTCTCATTCTTACGATCTTTCCGTTCCCTTAAATGTTCTCATTCTTACGATCTTTCCGTTCCCTTAAATGTTCTCATTCTTACGATCTTTCCGTTCCCTTATATGTTCTAATTCTTACGATCTTTCCGTTCCCTTAAATGTTCTCATTTCAATGCAATTTTAATTAAGAAACCGATCAGTAAAAGACTATCAATATAGAGACATTCACAGTCGATAATGACATTAAGTCATATTGAAAGCTATCGTCAAAAAAAATATTGTCGATATATCCAAATAATCGTGATAAAACTCCTAAAACACATATAGTTGCTTCCATGCAATGCTTAATAAAAGAGGTAAAAACCAATGCTATTAGTTATACCAAATGTAAAGGAAACTAAAAGAAGAAAAAATAGATAAAAAGGAACAAACAAAAAATCAATGTGAAAATGATTCGGAAGTCTTCCAAAGAAACAGACCCAAGACGGATAAAAGCTTATCGGAAACTCAGGCCAAAAAGAACACGAAAAAATAAAATTGAGCTGAAAGTTTTAATTTGAAAAATAACTTCATAAAGGAAAGAAAAAAAGAAAAGCATAGAGCAAAAATATATTCTTAATATAACTATATTGCAGGAATACCTATTCAACCATATTTGAATATGTAAAAGCTATATATATATATATATATATATATATATATATATATATATATATATATATATATATATTATATATATATATATATATATATATATATATATATATATATATATATATATATATATATATATATATATACATACATACATACATACACATATTACACTAGTGTACTCGACCCGTCAAAAATGACGGCTAAATATCCAAATTTATAAACGAGGATTCCATCTTACCCGCCCCCTCCCCCTTTTCTAACTACAACCCTACTCACCAAGATATGACTACTTATTATCCCACTAACCGAGTTATGGGAAGAGACCGAGTAGTTATAAGTCAGGCAGTGACGCTAAACACATATTTAAAATAGAAATTCTAAACATTTTCTTTAGGATTCACAATAAAACGTATTTTGTTTAAATAATATAGACATTTTAAGGATGCCTTTTCACTTTTTCTCTCCTTTATCTGGGCTAGTTTTATTTCCTGATTCCCATTCAATATTTTTTCTATTCCCAGAATGATCTAGTAACTTTATTATATAGAAACAATTTAGCCATAATTTTCTTATAATCTAAAATCAAATACTTTTTTTATAATATATATTCATATCTACCTAATTTTCAACAACAACAACTTTTGCTAAAATTTTCTCATAATATAAAATCAACTTTTTTTTTTTTAAATATATACACATTTACCTTATGTTCAACAACAACAACAACAAATGAAGCCGTTTCTAGTTCACTGCAGGTCAAAGGCCTCAGATATCTCTCTATTCATGTCTGGGGTTTGGCCAGATTTCATCACCAAGCCAATACAGATTGGTGATGATGGAAAGACATTTGTCTGATCGCTCACTGCAAACCAACCTAGTATGGGTGGCCCCGACTAGTAATGCTTTGCTGATCATGTTCATCATAATACATGTGACAATGATTTTCCCTTTTTCCCTTTTTTATTTCTCTTAAGTACACTTTTTCTTAACTTTCAATTTCTATGGCTGACAATCTTTTATATAATTTTCAATCTATGTATCCAGACATCTTTACTTTTCTTTCCTTTTATATCCGTATATTCACCATTGCTATATTTACGAACATACATCATCATTCTTTATTTCATACCACGAATTCTATTCAATCATCATTTTCAATCAAAACATTTAAATTAGATCATTTTTTTAATGAACAATCTTTTACTTTTTTTATATTCTAACCTTATTTTTAAATTCAAATATCCGGATATTCATTACCATTCCTCGATTTCTTATCCCAAAAGTAATTTCTTTTAATTTCATATCAAGACATTGATATTTGGTCGTTTTATTGCATGACCAAATAATTCTTATCACTCTTCAATTCTATATTTAGATATTCACTGATACTATTTTTCACTCCTTTATATCCTAACATTCCATATTACTTTTGATTATAAAAAACGGGTATTCCAAGCTATAATCTAAAATCATATTATAATATTTTTTGTTTATTTCCAATCTTATATCCGGAGAGCCTTTGTGACTTTTTCTCGCCAGCTTTTAACTCTCAAAATAAATTAGCTTCCGAAGTATCATATAAGTACGAGAACATAGTTAGCAAATCAAACTATCGTTATTTACAACCGTTTCTAAAAGATAAAATTTTCAATAATTGCTATGTGTATATATATATATATATATATATATATATATATATATATATATATATATATATATATATGTATATATATAAAATAAAAAAAATAAAAAAACACCCTACCACTACTACTACGTTCAAAGAAATAAAATAAAAATATAATGGGAGTTATTGAATTTTTCCTTTGATGTTCGAGACAATTATGACCAGGACCCTAAAATAATTGCCTTTTGGTGTATTTGGTTTCTATTTACCACAACGCTTCGGTCAACACTCCCTTTTAGTCTTGGCATTTTAGATACCAAAGTCATGACGTAAAACATAAGTAATATTTCTCTATTATTATTATTATTATTATTATTATTATTATTAATTGCTAAGCTACAACCCTAGTTGGAAAAGCACAATGCTATAAGCCCAGGGGCTCCAACAGGGAAAATAGCCCAATGAGGAAAGGAAAAAGGGAAAAATTAAATTTTTAAGAAGAGTAACATTAATATATATCTCCTTTATAAACTATAAACACTTTAACAAAACAAGAAGATAAATAAGATAGAATAGTTTGCCCGACTGTACCCTCAAGCAAGAGAACTCTAACCCAAGACAGTGAAAGACCATGGTACAGAGGCTATGGCACTACCCAAGACTAGAAAACAATGGTTTGATTGTGGTGTCCTTCTCCTAGAAGAGCTGCTTACCATAGCTAAAGAGTCCCTTCTACCCTTGCCAAAAGGAAAGTGGCCACTGAACAATTACAGTGCAGTAACTCCTTGGGTGAAGAAGAATTGTTTGGTAATCTTGGTGTTGTCAGGTGTGAGTACAAAAGAGAATATGTAAAAATATGCCAGACTATTCGGTGTGTGTGTGTGTGTGTGTGTGTGTGTAGGCAAAAGGGAAAACGAACCGTAACTAGAGAGAGGGATCCAATGTAGTACTGTCTAGCCAGTCTAAAGACCCCATAACTCTCTAGCGGTAGTATCTCAACGGGTGGCTGGTGCCCTGACCTACCAACTTTTAACCTATATCATTTAATTTTATGCAGGAAATGTAAATCTTAAGGTTTAAACAATATTAATCGTAGTTTTTTTTTTTTATGCTGGGAATTAAGTGTTTCTATAAAAAGCTTCGTCTTGGCTTAAAATGGACTTTAAAAATTTCAGCATCAACAATAGATAACTATAACTAATAAAACTAAAACGAATGTGGCGTAAACATGAACAACATTTGGAACAACAAATTTAATGAAGAACAACAATTGGAATAAAAATTTAATGAAGAACAACAATTGGAATAAAAAATTTAATGAAGAACAATTGAAATAAAACATTTAATGAACAACAATTAGATTAAAAATTTTAATGAAAAGCAACAATTGGAATAAAAAATAATGAATAACAACAATAGGAATAAAAAATTAATGAAGAACAACAATTGGAATAAAAAATCAATGAAGAACAAGAATTTGAATGAAAAATTTAATGAAGAACAAAAAGTGGAATAAAAATTTTAACGAAGAACAACAATTGGAATAAAAAATTTAATGCGACAATGAACAGAAAACCTTATTCAAAATAATGGTTACGTAACACTGTCGCCTATATAAACAGAAACGTTACACACGTAATTTCAGTTGATAGAAGAAAACATGAACGTTTTCCCAAAACTAACATTGCAGAAGGCAGCTTTAAACAGAAACAGAACTGCTGCTAATAAAATCCATGTTTTCTACATGTTAACATAAAATAAAACTGCTTTTAACACCTAAGTGACGAGGAAGAGCACCTCAGAATTACCTTCAAGATAGCAGATTAAAATTCCATAGAACCACTAAAGAAAATAATCTTTTACCGAGAATTACCTTAAGAAAGCAGCTTTCAACTCTCACATAGACGCTGCGAGAAAAGCCATTACCTATCATAGAAAAATTCCGCAGGAAATATCCTCACAAGAACGGAAAAAACCATGAGGAAATCCGCACCTTTCCTCATAAAGAAAACGCGGAAAATATCCTCACAAGAACGGAAAAAAACCATGAGGAAATCCGCAACTTTCCTCATAAAGAAAACGCGGGAAATATGCTCACAGGAGCGGAAAAAACCATGAGGAAATCCGCACCTTTCATCATAAAGAAAACGCGGGAAATATCCTCATAGGAACGGAAAAAAATCGAGGAAATCTGCATCTTTCCTCATAAAGACAACGCGGGAAATATCCTCACAAGAACGGAAAAAAACCGCACGGAAATCAGCGCCTTTCCTCATAAAGAAAACGCGGGAAATATCCTCACAAGAACGGAAAAAACCATGAGGAAATCCGCACCTTTCCTCATAAAGAAAACGCGGGAAATATCCTCACAAGAACAGAAAAAACCATGAGGAAATCCGCACCTTTCCTCATAAAGAAAACGCGAGAAATATGCTCATAGGAGCAGAAAAAACCATGAGGAAATCCGCACCTTCACTCATAAAGAAAACGCGGGAAATATCCTCATAAGAGCGAAAAAATAAACTACGAGGAAATCTGCACCTTTCCTCATAAAGAAAACGCGGGAAATATCCTCACAAAAATGGAAAAAACCATGAGGAAATCCGCACC
The DNA here is from genome assembly GCF_036898095.1 of Palaemon carinicauda. NCBI lineage: Eukaryota > Metazoa > Arthropoda > Malacostraca > Decapoda > Palaemonidae > Palaemon > Palaemon carinicauda. The sequence goes on along the minus strand of NC_090754.1, from coordinate 30,146,713 downwards.
TTTCCTTATAAAGAAAACGCGGGAAATATGCTCATAGGAGCAGAAAAAACCAAGAGGAAATCCGCACCTTTCCTCATAAAGAAAACGAGGGAAATATCCTCATAAGAGCGAAAAAAAAACTACGAGGAAATCTGCACCTTTCCTCATAAAGAAAACGTGGGAAATATCCTCATAGGAGCGGAAAAAAAAACATGAGGAAATCCGCACCTTTCCTTATAAAGAAAACGCGGGAAATATGCTCATAGGAGCAGAAAAAACCATGAGGAAATCCGCACCTTTTCTCATACAGAAAACGCAGGAAATATCCTCATAGCAGCGGAAAAACCATGAGGAAATCTGCATCTTTCCTCATAAAGAAAACGCGGGAAATAACCATGAGGAAATCCGCACCTTTCCTCATACAGAAAACGCGCATCAAAAAAGTCAGCAGCCCCACACAGAAATGCTGCTGCCCTCCGGCCATTAACATGAACTCGTGCACAGCAAGAGAGGCAAATACCATCAAGGGGGTGTGACCTTTGCCGTGCCTCATGCCTACACAAATATAGATTGGTACCAAGAACAATACAGATCATGCCCTCTCCTGTGTAAAGGAATACGATTGATATCGGACCAAAAGCAATGATGCCATCGTCGTAGTCCTCGTAGTCGTCGTTTTAATTATCATTATCAAAATAATCAAAATTATGAACATTAAAAGGATTAAATTCGATTAAATTATCAAAATTATCATCGTTGTCGTTGTGGTCATCGTCATTGTCATCGTGATTGTCTTAGTCGTCTTTGTTATCATTGTTATTTCCTTTATTAAAATTATTGAAATTATCATTATTTATATATATATATATATATATATATATATATATATATATATATATATATATATATATATATATATATATATATATATATATATAGATATATATATATGTATTTTCATAAAATTATAAAATTATTAAATATTTCGTAGTCGTCCTCGCCGTCTTCATTGTCTTGGTCGTTATTATCATTATAAAATTTGTTTTGATATCATTATTATTTTCATTTGTATCAATGAAATTATGAAAATTATTATTATCTTCGTCATCATCATTGACAAAAAAATTCAAATACAAAATGTCAATTTAAAATCCACATCATCCAAGAAAGTTGTTGGGTTTAATTATTTATCGTGATGTTCAGATATTTTTCTTCAAACATGTTTATGAATATTAACCACCATTATCCCTCTCATACATCAAATACTATAAAACCAAAGAAATTTCTCCCGTTTGGTCCAAATGAAAAATTGAATAAAAACCAGGATAGGAACATGTCCTACAGTCACCCAAACACATCATTCCTACGGCATGCAAGTGCATGCGATAACGTAATCAGGCAATTCCAAAATCACTCACGCTATCATCTTTCCACCAAAATCAATCATATGTCAACTCGTAACAGAACCTAACCCCCCCCCCCCCACCCCCGCCGCAATCACTACCGTCAAAGTTCATATTCTTCGCTATGAAGTCATTTGCCTCCTAATTTGGTTAAAGGTGCCAAGTCACTTCTAGTCAAGAAACTGCTTGATGTCGAAGTTATTTTTCTTTATTCATCAAGAATTTTGGTCGAAGTAATTTTTCATAGTTAAAAGGAAAAATAAATATGAACGGTGTCAAAGTTAATTTTTACATTCAAGCAAAATAAAAAGTCAAAAGGTCAAAGCCGAAGCAATATAACGCAAATA
>NC_090754.1:30134984-30139984 GCF_036898095.1 Palaemon carinicauda | reverse complement strand
TGGCCTGTTGGTAACGTACGCGCCTGATGATCGCCAGACTGGGGTTCCTGTCCCACTCAAGCTCGTTAGTTACTTTGGTCGCTGCAACCTCACCATCCTTGCCAGCTAAGGATGGGGGCTTTGGGGGAGCCTATTGATCTATTTGCTGAGTCATAAGCAGCCATTTTCTGGCCCTCCTTGGTCCTAGCTTGGGTGGAAAGGGGACTTGGGCGCCGACCATATCCACAGTATATATGGTCAGCCTCGAGGGGATTGTCCTCTCTGATAGAGCAATGTCACTGTGCCTTGCCTCTGCCATTCATGAGTGGCCTTTAAAACTTTAAACATAAATATCTATCCCTTATTTTTCAATACTTTTATCCAGCGTTAGTTAAGCATGATAAAATGGAACAGTGACTTTCCCCTTGCTCCATAAAAAAAGAATAAAAAATATATCACGATCCTCACTTAACTCGTTTGTGCAAAAATATCATCCAAGTAAAACTAGGCTGACCGACTTCCAACAGCGCAGCGGCCTCTTTCGGTCTAGATAAAAAATTTTAATCAAACCCGCCCCCCCCCCCACCCCCATTATTTCTTTTACTTTCAATTTCTCTTTTTCTCTTTAGGCATTATGTCGCTAATAATAACGGGTGATGCCACATCAGGGAAGATGAGACGAGAGTTAGACGGGTATTAAACACAAAAGCAGATGGAGATGGCAACCTTAGGGTTTGATTTGATTTAAGCCTGGTATTTATGGCAATTTGTGCTCCATAGGGTATTTCAAGAATATATACACTCAATCTCCGTGTTTTCAAATTCAGTAGCTCCCAATTAAAGACAGTTTAAAGACTTATGGATGAATGGGAAGGAAAAAATAAGACTAAGAATTTCCAAAACGCTGATTTAAAAAAATATTAATCATTAACTCAAATTTTTAAATGATATACAAAGTGTTAACGTTGATGAAGAAGCTGAGAGTGTAAAAGTAGATGTTGAAGAAAAATAAAAAAGGACATAACGAATAAAATATCTAAAACTGAAAGAATAATAAATCAAGTAAAATGACAAATGAGACTAAAAGAAAAAAAAAACGATAGTAGACAACCAAGAAAAAACATCAAAATTGATGACGACGAAGGAGAGAGGAGGCAATGGTGGAGCCTCGTAAAAAGTCAAATCTCCAATAAATGTATTTTATGGCAGTTGGCAAAGCAACGCCACGTGGAAGATGAAAGAATATGATGAATAAGTCATGGGTATTTTCCCTTCTCCGCCATTACTGGAGTTTGTAAAGTTGTAGTGGCCGATGTGGTAACGTCCCTGACTGGTGAACGCCAGAATGGGGTACGAATTAATTTCTTTGGTCGCTGCAACCTCACCATCTTCCAATACTGGAGTTTGTAAAGTTGTAGTGGCCGATGTGGCAACGTCCCTGACTGGTGAACGCCAGACTGGGGTACGAATTAATTTCTTTGGTCGCTGCAACCTCACCATCTTCCAATACTGGAGTTTGTAAAGTTGTAGTGGCCGATGTGGCAACGTCCCTGACTGGTGAACGCCAGACTGGGGTACGAATTAATTTCTTTGGTCGCTGCAACCTCACCATCTTCCATTACTGGAATTTGTGAAGTTGTAGTGGCCGATGCTGTAACGTCCCTGACTGGGGTACGAATTAATTTCTTTGGACGCTGCAACCTCACCATCTTCCATTACTGGAGTTTGTAAAGTTGTAGTGGCCGATGTGGCAACGTCCCTGACTGGTGAACGCCAGACTGGGGTACGAATTAATTTCTTTGGTCGCTGCAACCTCACCATCTTTGTGAGATAAGGATGGGGGGTTTGGGAGAGCTGAGACTTCAGCAGCCATTGTCTGGCCCTCCTTGGTTCTAGCTTGGGTGGAGAGGGGGCTTGGACCCTGATCATATATGTGGTCAGTCTCTAGGACATTGTTCAGATAGATAGGGCAATGTCACTGTCCCTTGCTTCTGCCATTCATGAGCAACCTTTAAACCTTTAAACATGAACCTCTCTTTTACGTATCTGATGACCTCAAGAAAAGGAAAACCTCGATCTAATAACATTTGAAATGTATCGGGAAACGTTTAAGCAGATTGCAAGCTTTGACCAGAGATTATCTTTTTTTTCGAAACTTTATATCAAAACGATGGACAATTAAATAAGACTGAATTGGGAAACACCTGAGGATGCAGGAGGGAAGGATATAGGGATAGGCCTGCCTTAAAGGACTAAGAATCTAGCAAATAGGATACAAAACCAACGCCACTGTAGATACCAAGCATACGGCTGCTCTCGGACGCGACCAATAAAAGCAGACTTCCGTTCACAACTAGTGGCTTTAAATGATGTGACCCCCAACTCCCTTCAACCCCATGCCCTACATTCTCTCTCTCTCTCTCTCTCTCTCTCTCTCTCTCTCTCTCTCTCTCTCTCTCTCTCTCTCTCTCTCTCTCTCTCTCTCTCTCTCTCTCAATATCCTGGCAAGAAAGTAATAAAGCATCAACTTTGAGACGAAGCTAATGTAAAAATGCAATAAAGATAATCTTATTAAGGTAATTCATTAAGTTCCTTCCTCTGTCCTCGTGTGTACATTGCCATGCACTAAAACCTAAAAGGATATACGATATTTATACTATGAAAAGATCATGCAATCATGCATTCAAATCGTTCTATAAAAGCAACAGTGTATATGGTAATGAAGGACACCGATAAATTGGTTGTTGCCTCACATGTCCCTAATAAGTATGAAATATAGATATTCAAGACAGACAATCATTGGAGAGAGAGAGAGAGAGAGAGAGAGAGAGAGAGAGAGAGAGAGAGAGAGAGAGAGAGAGAGAGAGAGAGAGAGATTTGTGGCACAAAGATGACATTCTCTGTTCACAAAAGAGGAAACCGCGCTGCATCCCGGGGCCGTACGAGGAAATGCGTGGATTGAGAGTTTCCTTAAACATCCAATTTCTCTGTTAAACTAAGCAGATAATTAGGAACAAGTGTCATAGGTGGGGTGGAGAAGAAACAAATAAATCACATTAGAGATCAGTATATATACATACATTATATATACATGTGTGTGTGTGAATATGTGTGTATATGTATATAATTTTATATATATATATATATATATATATATATATATATACATATATATATATACACACACACATACAGTATATATATCCCTAAATACCTAGACCCAACCTAATGCGGGTATCAATGTGAAGCGCAGTATACTTGACGGCGATTAAAGATTTAAAGGTCACTCATGAGCGACAGGAGAAAGTGACAGGACACTTTGACCTCGACAATATATACTTAAGATCCGTACCCAAGCTTTCTCTCCACCCAAGCTAGGACTAGGGAAGGACATACTAAGGCAGCTGGTGACTCAGCAGGTATACATATAGGCTGCCCCATCTGTACCTCACAAGGGCGGTTAGGTTGTAGACAAATACAAAATATTGGAGTTGAATGTTCGAACTCCTGACTCTCATATTGCGAGACAAGGATGCTGATTGAGTTCGAACGCAGTCCAAGAAATTTGCAAACTCAGTACCAAACCCCTTTAAAGGTTTAAATGCCGCTCATGAATGGCAGAGGCAAGGGACAGTCACAGTGCCCTATCGAGCAGGACAATGCCCTACAGATTGACCATATATACATATGAAAAGCTCCCAAACACCTCTCCATCCAAGCTAAGACCAAGGAGGGCCAGACAATGGCTGCTGATGACTCAACACATAGCCCTATAGGCTCCACTAAACCCCCATTCTTAGCTCATGAGGATGGTGAGGTTGCACCTACCAAAGGAACTTACGAGTTTGAGCGGGTCTCTAACCTAGACTGGCGTTAACCAGTCAAGGATGTTATCTCATCGGCCACCACAACAGATTACATCAATTGTAATTTTCTTTTTAAATGCCGAAGTTTCATATTTTATTTTTTTCAAAAAATATGGAAGTTTCATATTTTATTTTTTCAAAAAATACGGATGTTTCATATTTTATTTTTTCCAAAAATGCGGATGTTTCAAATTTTATTTTCAAAAAAAATCCGAATGTTTCATATTTTATTTAAAAAAAAAAAAACGGAAGTTTAATATTTTACTTTTTCAAAAAAATACGGAAGTTTCATATTTTACTTTTTCAAAAAATACGGATGTTTCATATTTTATTTTTTCCAAAAATACGGATGTTTCATATTTTATTTTTTTCCAAAAATACGGATGCTTCCAATTTTATTTTTACAAAAAATACGAATGTTTCATATTTTATTTTTTTCAAAAATACGGAAGTTTAATATTATACTTTTACAAAAAAATACGGATGTTTCACATTTCATTTTTTTCAAAAAATACGGCTGCTCTCGGGCACCTCCAATGAAAGCAGACTTCCGTTCACAGCTAGTAGCTATAATGATGTGAACCCCATTATTGATGAAATCAAATATACCGCCACCATAACGCACGTGGTTAACAAAGTTAAGGTTGGCACTAGATCATCTTCCGGTTGCACTTCCATTAAAATCGAAATAAGTTTATTAATTACCTCACGGTTTTTATTATTATTATTATTATTATTATTATTATTATTATTATTATTATTATTATTATTACTATTAATGTTTTTATCATCCCCTAAAACGTGAAAAGGAATTGAATAAGAAGAAAATACCGAGGTACCATTACACCAGTACACGACTAAAGACCAGACAATGGAGCATGGCCCTTGAAATCCACACTTCCATTTCTCACCAACAGCGGAGAGCAGAATGAGTAAATAACAGACCTACGAACACACGCCTCTATCAAAGCTACCACCTTCGCCGTCCAATATGCAATCAATGCAGATGGATTTGCCAGTAGAGTAAGAATTTCCCAAAAACGAAAGAGAACTGCGAAAGAAATGACCAAAGGAAAACTCTTGAGGACATGATCCCGAATTCTGGAAAATACGAGGAGTCCTTCAATTTATCATGCGGGAAAAATAAAATAGGGT
>NC_090754.1:30122484-30129984 GCF_036898095.1 Palaemon carinicauda | reverse complement strand
TTCCGATGCATTACTAAATCAGTATATTTAGTAGTAAAAATTCAAATATCAATAAATCTATATTAGCAGCAAAATTTACAAAATATAAATATAAACACAAGTCTTGAAGTTTTCCTTTATGTATCCAATCTTTTATATAGTGACTATTCACTAAACCTTAAACCGTCAGGACTTTGTATTAAGTGATTACACAAGATTACTGAACTACACCTCAGCGATTAATGTTGTCAACTCTTTTAATCGGATATCATTATGACACGCCAATAACCTCGTACAACTCGTATGTACTTCAGTTAATTTGCTCTAATGGAATAACTAAATCACGTCTTTTCAGAAAAAATAAAAAAAAACATTTTGTATTTTAAGATTTTTTTTCTTTTTTTTTCTTGTGGCAAGGAGAATTTCTGTGAATGCCCCATATACCAAAATACTGAGTTATGTGGTAAGTTGATAACCGAAGAATTCTTTTTTATAATGAAACAAAAAACCATACATTGAGATTTAATGAAGCCAATTAATTATATCCTTGTAGTTAAAGAATTCTAATACCTAACTCTAATCCATTGCCGCTAACAACAGACCCCTGAAGTCTGCAGAAACTGAAGTCAGATCATTTTCATTGTAGGGGAGCTGCCCTTGCATTAAAAACCCCTTAGTTCAACCAATCTTAGGGTGGGGACTATTACTATTATCATTATTACTAGCCAAGCTACAACCCTAGTTGGAAAAGCAAGATGCTATAAGTCCAAGGGACCCAACAGGGAAAAATAGCCCAGTGAGGAAAGGAAATAAGGAAAGAAAAATGAGGAGAACAAATTAACAGTAAATCATTTTAAAATTTGCTGCAACTTTGAACTTTTGAATTTCTACTGACTCAACTACTTGACTGGGAAGACCATTCCACAACTTGGTCACAGCTTAAATAAAACTTCTAGAATATTGTGATAACAACTATAAACGGCTTTTATTCAAAGATCTTAGCAAACATAAATCTCATCTAACTTTAGACCATGAGGTGAGAATAATCACTTAGCTCACCCAAACTATGATCTCTAAAGACCTCTCACTATATTTTCCCCGGAACATGAAAGACCTATCAAGCTATGTACTCTGGAATAAGATATCTATTTCTCCGCTTTCCTCGGGACAAGAGACATATTACTATGGTTTATATTATAAAACGAATTACACTGCTCTCAGACCAAGAAGACATATGTATCACTCTAATAGCTCTATAGCCAAGAGCGATATCAATGTTTTCTCAAGGACATGAAAAAACCTATGCTTGCCCAAAACATGAAATATCACCCTGCTTGCCTTCAAGTCTCATGCTTTAACTTGCCCTAGCTGGCACCAGACTTTAAAGGTATAATGCCTTACCTTCTAAGAACCCTATTATTCAAACCAACGATAAAAATGATCAAGTTAAAATTAACACCCAAACTTAGTCTAGCTTGAGACTGATTTTCGTTCTCTGTCTTAATTCCCTAAACAGGAAAACATGCCTCTTCTTTAAACAAAAATCCACTTCAACCTGAGATCATATATCTTAGTTAGAGATGGCATTGTTAAAAGCAAACACCTTTCCAAACAAAATCCCTTACAGCTTAGGCGTGGCTTCTCCACATTACACCAGTTGCAATTACCCAGCACATCACGGCAGCATGCAATAGCCATCCCCTCTCATCACAAAACATATAATGTTTATGTGTACTCGACATTTACCGGAAGCATGATACTGAACACACAAAATGGATTAAATTCGCGCGAACATTAATTGAATTTAATAAAATTTGAAGATATTAACATTGGCCATTAAAAGCCCATTTATTTAACGTTCTATATTCAAAGTTTGGAGCTTTTACACTTTTTCCAAAGTTCCTCTTCACTTGAAGATTCATTTTGGAAAGTGTAAAAGCTCCTGTTTTAAAAAAATACAACAATATATAACTGAATTTTTCATAACCATGAATTTAAGAAGTAAAATAATGTTTCTTTTAAAATAAAAACTAAACGTTAAATTTGATAATGATAATGAACATGAATGAAAAAAAAAATCTAAAATATATTTTAAATTAATACGCAATTAGTGGGGGCAAAATGTAATGGTATGAGCTTCAATTTTCCACTTTCATAATCAACATACTTATCTTTTACAAACAATGCAATGCCAGGAATTTAAAAGTTATTTTCCTGATCATACAGATCAATCAATGACAAAATCAAATTAATTGGTGATACGTCTATCAATATACAATAAATTATAACACCAAAGTATATATATATATATATATATATATATATATATATATATATATATATACACATGCTTATCTTTCTCCATTTTCACATTTCATTTGTTCTGGCAATTCAAGTACTGCACTTACTACTTCTCAATGAAGTCTAACAGAGAAAGGATATTTATCAAATATGTTTATATTAATATAAAATAAATAACACCAATGCACTGAAATAACATCAGCAATACACTAACACGCAACTCTCAAATTATTATATAATCTCACATTGATTAAAATCAAAATCTAAACAACCCGAAAAAAAAAAATTTTCATTAAACTCCTTTTTAGAATGTGCATATTCGTCCAATTCGCATAAGAGTTGAAAAAAATATCAAATTATCATTTGAAAATGCCGAAATAAACTTATAAGAAAAACCCTCACGCTAATCTGGTAAGAAAAACCCTCACGCTAATCTGGCTATTTACCAACATTATTATTATTATTATTATTATTATTATTATTATTTGCTAAGCTACAACCCTAGTTGGAAAAGCAAGATGCTATAAGCCCAGGAGTCCCAACAGGGAAAATAGCCCAATGAGGAAAGAAACAAGGAAAAATAAAATATTAAGAACAGTAACAACATTAAAATAAATATTTCCTATATAAACTATAAAAACTTTAACAAAACAAGAGGAAGCGAAATTAGATAGAATAGAGTGCCCAAGTGCACCCTCAAGCAAGAGAACTCTAACCCAAGACAGTGGAAGAACATGGTACAGAGGCTATGGCACTATGCAAGACTAGAGAACAAAGGTTTGATTTTGGAGTGTCCTCCCAGAAGAGCTGCTTACCATAGCTAAAGAGTCTCTTCTACCCTTACCAAGAGGAAAGTAGCCAATGGTACAGAGGCTATGGCACTATCCAAGACTAGATAACAAGTGATTGATTTTGGAGTGTCCTTTTCCTAGAACAGCTGCTTACCATAGCTGAAGAGTCTCTTCTACCCATGTACTGTTTACGTACTTCAACTGCCTAAAGTACATTATTAATATAAAAAAAAAAACCATTCCCTATCCACGGACTGTTACTCGAAGAGAATTTTGAAAACCCTCAATTATGTCTTTTCACAACAGAAATATCAACTTCACACAAGGAAAACACCATACTAATATGCAGGCGCAGTAGTTAAACGGCTCCCTTCTCCACAACACTACGATAGATGTCATGACAAAACTGACACACCTTACACAAGATACACACATAAACACAAAGTAGGCATATACTATATATATATATATATATATATATATATATATATAATATATATATATATATATATATATATATATATATATATATATATATACAGTGTATATATATGTAGAAAGAGAGAGAGAGAGAATCACACATATGTCTGTATGTATGTATGTGTATGTGTGCGTGTGTATATATATGTATACATATACGTATATATATGTATATGTATATATATACATATATATACATATATATACATATATATACATATATATATATATATATATATATATATATATATATATATATATATATATATATATGATGTGTGTGCGTGTGCGCACGCGAGCGTGTACACATATTGTCTGCATATATCTTAAAATAAATGTTACTTTCAGTTAACGAAATAAACTTCTTCAGGATTATGGACAGAGCTCTTAAAGCCTCCAGTGATTCAGCGCTGACAATTCGAATATTCAGAACAAGCCTGGGAACGACACGAGACAGAACCAGATCGAGAAAGGACACAGGATCTAATTCCAAAGGAGTGCAGGATCTAATTCTAAATGAGTGTCAGACAATAGGACAACCCACACACCATGTCTATTTAAAGCCAGATAGAAAGGTATCGAACTCAGTCTGGGTATTAGACTTACTTCAAGGATTTCCTTTTTCAAAATATAAACCTTTCGAAATCATCGTACATATAAAATTAAAATTATACATAAAATTAAAATTATATAAACGTAAGTAAACATTTGAAACTATAGCGAATCTATATCTCGGAGCATCTCGAAATTATTCTACTTTTTCCTTAGTCAATAGTCGAGCCAACCCTTATAATTTCACTTTAACCTATCAAATAATTTTGAATATATTTTATAAAAACAAAAACTGTCCATATATATCCTCCATCCAACTTTTGTTGCCGGATCGGAAGTAATAAAATGGCATTATATATATATATATATATATATATATATATATATATATATATATATACATTATATATATATATACATTATATATATATAAAATATATATATATATATATATATATATATATATATATATATATATATATGTATGTATATATATACATTATATATATATATATATATATATATATATATATATACATATATATATATATATATATATATATAGAGAGAGAGAGAGAGAGAGAGAGAGAGAGAGAGAGAGAGAGAGAGAGAGAGAGAGAGAGAGAGAGAGTTGTTTACCTAGCAATCTTAGCCATTCTTCATATCTGATAAACCTAATATCATACTAAATATGAATAAAAAAAAAATTTCTCTACCAACGAAGGAACGTTACAGCATAAAGAAGAGCCGGGTTCATAACCATCATAATCATCAAATATTCTTGTTTCATTAAAACCTTTTCCCTCAACAGAGAGAAGCAAAATAGGAAGGAAAGATAGCCCGCTTTACCAAGCTTTGCAAACGCTTCGATCAATGAACAAATTAAACTCTTAAGCTTCAGCGCGCTTCTGAAATTTATCATTACCATAATTAAAACTAAATCGTATCATAAGAGTAGCAAATGACAGGGCGTTCAAAGAAACAGATGACGTAAGAGGGACATAAATAAACCAACTCTTTTTGTATACAATGTTGTATCAATTTTTTTTTTCTAGAGATCTTGATCAAGATTTAATTAACTGCCCATGCATTCCGGTCACTCTTAGCACGTGATAAAGATGCACTTTACGACGAAATATCAACAACAAAAACTAGAGACTTCAAAGAACAAATATATCCGAAACCTTTAGGCGATATGTGATGCCATGCCATAAAGCAAAAGGAAAAATGATGTCGGAGAGAGAGCACCCACTATAATTAGTCAAAAATCGAGCACTCCCTCGGGAGGAAAGAGGAGGGAGTATAACAAGCAAAAGTGGGATCAATCTAAAAATACATTCTAAAATGGGATTTTAAATCATACTTTTTTCAGTGGTCTCTAGTCACTCAAACCCCGAGCAGGAGTTACCAAGCTTTAACTAATACCGAACGTCTGTAAAGTGATGTTTATTCGATACGAAAAGTCCACGACATTCTTAAGGATATAGAACGATCACACGTCTCTAGGTTTTTTTTTATTGTAATAACATTAAAATACTTATACAGCAGTTTTTATGACAAATCTGCATTTAATAAAAATAAGACATTGATAAAGATTCTCTTGAAGGCAAAGACTTAATACTTCTCTTCTAAACTCAGGATGAATTGTGGAACACATGAATTAAAGTTAATGATCCTGAGAACAAATCCTCACAGTAACCAAATTTTCTTATTGAAGAAAGCATAAATTGACTTGACCATCCCTTTCCTTACACAGCCCCCCACCCCACCATGGAAATAGCAGCCCCCCCCCCCCCCCCACCTTACCATGGAACGTATATCTTTTAATTACAAGTATTTGAGGGTTTGTACCTTCCGGAAAAACTTAATCAGACACATCATAGAGCTAATGTTAACCATGATAATCACTCAGTTAGAGGAACAGTAGGGTCATAACTACTCACTTCCTAACCTGTCCCCTTAACTATCCAAGCTATCGTTCTATTGGAAGTAAAGGTACACACACACACATACATACATACATACATACATACATACATACATACATATATATATATATATATATATATATATCACACAAGACCACATTGTCAAACATGTACCAAAAGTAAAACATAAAAACGGGGAATGCTGAATACTCTTATCATAAAGAGTATTATGTAAATTATAAGAAATATAAAAACGGGGCAACATTTACACCATATTCTTCCTCACAATACTAGCTATTATCAGCCAGTCACAAAAGGACTCCCCAAAAGAGAAGCAACAGGCCACACCCCGCTGTTTGATACGAGACATTGTTTGAACAGGAGGGGAGGCAAATGAGATTTCCAAGAATAATACGGGAATTAGACCATATATCACCACCAAAATAAGTCAACAGTTGTTATTATCATTATTATTATTATCATTATCATCATCATTATTATTATTATTATTATCATTATTATTATTAATTTGTCTCTATTCAAAATGTCTCCGATTATTTTTAACAAACCTTTTCCAGACCTCCTATTTCAAAGTCCCTCATGGCGTAAAGGCCGCTCATGAATGGCAGAGGCAAGGGACAGTGACACTGCCCTATTTAGCAGGACAAAGCCCTAGAGACTGACCATATATACATATCATCAGCGCCCAACCCTTCTCCACTCAAGCTAGGAAAAAAGGAGAGACAGGCGATGGCTGCTGCTGTCTCATCAGGTACACCTATAGGCTCCTAGGTCACAAGGGTGGTGATGTTGCAGCGACCAAAGGAACCAACGAGTTTGAGAGGGACTCGAACCCCTGTCTGGCAGGCGACCATCAAGCAGAGAGGTTACCAATAAGGCCACTACAATCCACAAGTCAAGAAATATCCAAATAGTTCAAAAGACGGGCACACACGACCACATTTAACTTGAACATATAATAAAATACCAAACTTTATAGCGATTAAATATATCAAATACAGGCTTGTTGGACTCGCGTAGAGCTAAGAGTATAGAACTTAACACTGAGATTGAAACAGACCACTATCATAGATATTTTTCTCCACTGAACTGACAAATGTCTTTACCAAACTCCCTTATAATGCATCACTTGTTTAGCTCCTTAATAATAATAATAATAATAATAATAATAATAATAATAATAATAATAATAATAATAAAAATAATAATAAAAAGGTAATAACAACATTGATATCAATATTAAAGATCATTATAATCATAATTACCACCATTTTCATTATTATTATTATTATATAAGAGATATTCATTCTTACCCAATAGGCAAACTTTATAAACATAACTTTGAAGTACAAAATAACCCTCAAGAAAAAAAAAAAAATATGTGAGACCTTAAAATTCACCCAATGTCAGCAACGAAGATCCTCTTTTGAAACCATTCTAACCTGTTC
>NC_090754.1:30099984-30114984 GCF_036898095.1 Palaemon carinicauda | reverse complement strand
AAGAGCAATAAGCAGGAGTAGATGTTGATCTGAAGTAATAGAAACTAAAGAAAAAGTTTAAGAAAATTAGGAAGATCAGAGACAAAATGAACCTCACAGAAGCCTGGAGCATACTTGACAAGGTTCATCTTCCCTTACTAAACATGTAGCCATTTCTTAAAAAATGTCTCCGAGCAACAAAAGACCTATCGACTAGTGTCCTACCTTCTCCAGAAATCTGAAGACAATTCCAAATTCTTTATCTTTTGGCAATCCTTCAGCCTTTCTAAGGCCCTGTCCACACTACCGTGCAGTCCCCGACGGGCAAACAGTGATACCAGGCCACAATAGTTACTGAAAATGAGGGTTGATGACGTCAGAAGCGGGAAAACTAAAGGCAGGGATCTGGCAACACTTTGATGCCAGATCCCTGTCTGTGGTTTTCCCGCTTCTGACGTAATTAACCCTCAATCTTACTAACTATTGTGGTCTGGTATCACTGTTTGCCCGTCGGGGACTGCCCGGTAGTGTGGACAGGGCCTAATATTTCACTATCCATCGTCCCTAAACTGTAATCTCTACTATGGTATTTTATACATTTGTAAATGATATTCCAGACTTGGGAAAGCGAATCTTGTTAAATGTATGGTTAGCGTAAGCCATTATAAAACAAGGTTCGCCGAAAATCGCAACATAACTTAACATTCAACTTTAACATTTAACCCCTAAAGTAAATCGTGAAGTTTCTATTTTATATGAAAAAAAAAAAAAAATCATTCCTCAACAAAGCACATTACCAACCCCAGCATATCTTATTATTATTATTATTATTATTATTATTACCATCATTATTATTATTATTATTATTATTATTATTATTATTATTATTATTATTACTAGCCAAGCTACAACCCTAGTTAGAAAAGCAAGATTCTATAAGCCCAAGGGCTCCAATAGGGAAAAATAGCCCAGTGAGGAATGGAAATAAGGAAATAAATAATTGATGAGAATAAATTAGCAATATATCATTCTAAAAACAGTAACAGCGTCAAAACATATGTCATATATAAACTATTAACAACGTCAAAAACAGATATGTCATATATAAACTATAAAAAGACTCATGTCAGCCTGGTCAAAATAAAAACATTTGCTCCAACTTTGAACTTTTGAAGTTCTACTGTTTCAACTAGCCGATTAGAGAGATCATTCCACAACTTGGTAACAGCCGGAATAAAACTTCTAGAATAAATACATAGATATTAATGTAAAACGCCCCCATAGATCGTTATCAGCTTCATCCATAAAATGAGCATTTAATAGGTAAAAATGCCACCAATAATATCATAATGCTACATTAGAGTGAAACTAAGTATCTTGCTGAAGTACTAATTGAAAAAGCTCCTGAGAATCGGTGACAAATTCTAAAACCTCTATTAAAAAGATAAGTTTAATTCAGTTGTCAATCATTTTAAACAAAATCAAACAATGATTAAACAGGTCCTCGGGTTTGGACTACCATAAAAGAAAGAAAATAGAGCGTAGCAATAAGCAACTTTGTTTCCTAAGTATGCATGAGAGAGAGAGAGAGAGAGAGAGAGAGAGAGAGAGAGAGAGAGAGAGCTAAGTTATATAATATAAATAAAGCTACATTTACTCTCTCTCTCTCGACAATAACTCGAGAGAGAGAGAGAGAGAGAGAGAGAGAGAGAGAGAGAGAGAGAGAGAGAGAGAGAGAGAGAGAGAGAGAGAGAGAGAGAGAGATAACTGCACGAACCTTGTCACAAAAGAAAAAAGTTCCCAACTTTTTTTTTTACTTTTAAAAGTTAGCCTTAACTAAATCCCTCGTGGATATTAAAGCGAAGCTAGTCTCCTGTTATAAAAAGCAATCGACTTTTATTTGGACCCTGAAACACGATTCAGCCATTTTTAGCAACGGATTATAATAAGCAATTATGAAAAATACAATACCACGCGATGAAGGTGTGTAATACACCCGTGAAATTGTACAGGTATTTTTAATTAGGAAATAAGTTCTAAAAAACTCTTACGTTTAATAATATTCCTAATCTTTGGCAGTGAATGAAGCAAGACAACTAACACTTGGGGGTTGTGGTGGCCGATGTGGTAACGTCCCGGACTCGGGTTCGAGTCCCGCTCAAACTC
Organism: Palaemon carinicauda; assembly: GCF_036898095.1. Taxonomy (NCBI): domain Eukaryota; kingdom Metazoa; phylum Arthropoda; class Malacostraca; order Decapoda; family Palaemonidae; genus Palaemon; species Palaemon carinicauda. Next base: position 30,112,839 of record NC_090754.1, on the reverse strand, counting down.
GTTAGTTTCTTTGGTCACTGCAACCTCATCATCCTTGTGAATTAAGGATGGGGGTTGGGGGAAGCTATGGGTCTATCTGCCGTGTCATCAGCAGCCATTGCCTGGCCCTCTTTGGTCCTAGCTTGAGTGAAGAGGGGGCTTGGGCACTGATATGTACATATGGCCAGTCTCTTGGGCATTGTCCTGCTCGATAGGACAATGTCACTGTCCATTGGCTCTGCCACTCATGAGTGACCTTTAAGCATGAAAATCTGCATTAATAATTTTCATTCATGAAGAAATGACAGTGTATGTCTTTCACTCGGTATTTTACCATGAGAAGGTATACGCCTATCAATTTTTAACCAAATTCTCATTCAAGAGAACAACAGGCTAAACATTAGTCAACCCTACTCTTGTATTTTAGATGTTGCAGTTTCAAATGCTCGTAAAATGGAGACGGGGAAAGGGTAGTCCTTATCAACCTTCATTTAAGGTTAAATGTAAAACGCTGATTACACGTAAGAGATAATGCCAGAAGGCTCTGCTCCATTATGCTTATAAAAGCGTTACCATACACGGCATACAACACATGCTGAGAGGCAACACAATCCAGCTGTTTATGCTACAAATATGACAAATATAAAATGCGGAGACGGAAATAATGAACAAACAAAAACCAAACTTAAAACAGTTCTGTTATGACAAACCTGCGTTTTCTTTTATTGACTTAATTCGTGTATATTTATTAGCAATAATCTACTCTGACGATCTGATAACTCGGCTGTAATAATATATTAGAAGTGACATTTAATATATTAAAAAAAAGTACAATTAATCAAACTCAATAAGTGAAATTCACAGAAAACAAGTCTACAATAAAATTATCTGAAGGTGATCACACACAAAAATATTAAATGCAAATTCCTTTAGTACTCTACTCAACTTCATTTGCTGTCGCTTCACTGACACAAAATAAAGTTTCTTAATTTCGTTTTTATATGAACAATAAGGTGTTGATATATCAAAAACTTTAGATTGGTTTAAATTTAGAAAACAAATCTGACATTAAAAAGAAAAAAATTATAAAGTACTTTAACTACTCAAATTTCCTATTTCCATCTCAATGTTGCATATCCTCAATAGCGTCCTCAACGCACACGGGCGCACTAAGGCGTATGCAATGAATACAGGAATGAAAATGTTAAATATTCAAACAAACACGCTGTCTCCTAACATGTTGAAATAGTGACAGCCAGTATCAATAAACAATTTTCCTTCTCTCTCTCTCTCTCTCTCTCTCTCTCTCTCTCTCTCTCTCTCTCTCTCAAAATGGCTTTCATCTTTCTTCAATTCTTGAAAAAGAGTGGTTTTATTCCTTAACCTAAACAGTAATGTAAATAATATCAGCAATATATCCACTTGCCTCTCAACAGACACGTAAATACCAGTCATATCAATAAAATACGACATTAAACGTAATTTCTTATCTTTAATTTCTTATCTTTAATTTCTTATCTTTATATACAAATCGTTTGACAGGGTTAAGTTATGTGCATTGTCAAAAGATTAGGGGTTCATCCCTACTTAATTAACCTATAAACTTAAACTTGAGAAAAAGTCTACGCTTGATTATAAAATATTCGTATATTAAATATACAGATAATACCAATCAAAAGCTTTAGCCAGCTTCAAATCACATCCAATCAAGCAAACAAACCATTGTTTCGCTAACATGAAGTTTTTTTTTTTTATTAATTAACTAAATCAATATACAAATATTGCAACGAACCCTGATTAGCCTAACGGATTGGCTAGTTAAATATGGACGAGTTTAGAATTCTGAAATTTTTTTTAACCAAATCGGAAGCGATAATGCAAACTCGGCAGTAAAAAATATGAAAATCCAACTAAAGATTGAAAAGTAAAACTGCTTAACGATTTCCAATTGTGTTTTTCTCCAAGGCAATATACCATCTAAAAATTATAGAGTATATATAGTACACGATCTAATTAAATATCCATCTAGGAACTTTCATTCCAATCTGCTATTCCTAGATCAGCGACTCATTGGAGGCGTTCTAGGCTGTAGTCCAGCACATTTAATTTCAATCTTCTATTATAATCTTATTAATCTATTTTCTTAAATATGCATCTATTATAACCTCTATTCACATTTTCCTCATTTATTACATTCTGGGTTTGTGTATCGCCATGATCAGCAAAGCTACACTAGTCAAGAACACCCATACTAGGTTGGTTTGCTGCGAGTCATCAAACAAAAGTCTCCTACGATCACCAATCCACAGTGGACAGCATGATAATGAAACCTGGTTATCCCCAAACAAGTCTGAGGCCTGTCCTGCAATGGAATCGAAAAGGCTGCATTTTTTATCTGTTGTACTTATCTAAATATCATGCATTCGTGCACATCATTACAATGATCCTTTTCCTTTAATGAATAATATTCATCTTCTTTCATTTACATTACTGAAATTTGTACTTTAATCCTTATCAAAAAATTAAAAAACAATACCTTGTGAGTCCTCGAAAGTTTATAAACGTTTTTTTTTTTTTTTTTTTTTTTTTTTGTAGTATTATAATGAGCATCAAAAAAATTACTCTATTTTGTGATGGAACGGCGTCTTCCAATAAATAAAATATGGCACTTGTTCTTTGACAAGTACTTTGCCTTAAGATTCGAAAGCAGGCTCAACTCGAGAGAGAGAGAGAGAGAGAGAGAGAGAGAGAGAGAGAGAGAGAGAGAGAGAGAGAGAGAGAGAGAGAGAGAGAAAATTCATCTAACAAATGAACACTGTTCAAAAGTAATGAAAGAAAGTCTAATTTCTGCCAAAAATGATTTCAATCAAAATATGACATTAAAGGTGCGAGTTATACGTCACAAATACAACGCATCTCAACAAATTACATTTCGTGAGGCCCATATAAACTTCAAAATAAGACCAAATTCGCTCACACACACTAAGAGCAGCACGTGGACTAACTGGCATCTTCGTAATCTCGAGATAAGTAAAACGAAATATAAAATTCAATAAACATTTAATGTCCTTCCAACACTTCTAAAGATAGACAAGAATCGATTTCCGTAATGGCAGTCTCTAAAAACGTCAGAGAAGATTATCTGTGACGTCTTTGATTATGAAATTTACGTGACGTCATCAGCTTGCAGATATTATAAACGTGGGAAAATCGTGTATTCTTTAACCTTTTACAGTAGAGTTCCAAATGAAATCTCGCATCTAAGATATCTATACTGGGAACAGATTTTCATGCCCCCAATCGTAAGACAGAGATATTTAATGAAATTGCGCATGAACACACACACACACACACACACACATATATATATATATATATACATATATGTATAATATATACATATATATATGTATAAATATAATATATATGTACATATATGTACACATATACTGTATATATATATATATATATATATATATATATATAAACATCATATATATATGTACATATATATAATATATATATGTACATATATATAATATATACATATCCATATATATATAAATTATACATATACATATATATAATATATATACATATATAATATAAACATATATACATATATATAACATACACACACACACACACACATATATATAATATATATATATATATATATATATATATATATATATATATATACATAATATATAATATTATATATATATATATATATATATATATACATATATATCGGATAAACGTAACGTGATTATAGCAGGTATAACAAAATCAAGAATGAAAACTTCGAACATCCATTGGAGCATTAAACTTGGCAACTACATTGTCACGTAACTGACCCAGTAAACATTTAACTAATCTGCAGATTGCTTCCATCCTCTTTAAGACGTGACCGTGTGGTGACACATGTTTACATTAAACAGCAATCAACAAATCCTTTTTATTATTCAAAACAATGACGTACCATGCACGTGACTATAGTAAGTTTCTTTTTAGTGAGGCAGATTTGCACCGACTGGCAGGGGTGCCCTTTTAGCTCCTAAAAGTTTCCTGATAGCTGATTGGTCGGAAGTATTCGGAAAAAAATACTCCCGACCAATCAGCTATTAGGAAACTTTTCCGAGATAAAAGGGAACCCTGCGAGTCGGTGTAATTCTGCCACACTAAAAAGAATTGACTATAGTACGTCGTCTTTACCGTCTCAAAAAAGCAACGATGCTTGACTGTGATGAAAAAATTTAAATTGGACACTGGTAATATATACGAATATTCCTGCTTTATCCGAAATAGATTACTTTGTATTGAGAACTTTTCCAATGTTTATATATATCAAATTCTAGAAGCTTATAGGACAGTTTCTAGTTACAAACATAGTATCTTTTATGAAAGGATTATGTTGTATTATATAACAGATATTTCTCACGTCCAGATTTATTTGTGAAGAAATTTGATATAAAAAACTGCTGATAAATTCTACAACTCTGATAATAAATACATTAATAACAAACATTTTCCATTATGAAAATTACACTACGAATTTCGACGAAGAATGTTCATCTCTACTTACCAGGTTTCAAAAAATCAATTAAGAATTAAAAAAATATGAAAATACTAGTGTATGTGACCCGGCTAAATATTTACATAGATATGCACGTATACGCATGCAAAGATTTAACCCTTACCATTCCCCCCCCCCCCTTTTTCCTAAATACAACACAGCAGTTTCGGCAATTTGTGGAAGATTGTGGTTTCCGATTGTACGTATTAGGGGGAACCCCTTACCAGGGTATGACTACTCTTTCTCTCTCTCTCTCTCTCTCTCTCTCTCTCTCTCTCTCTCTCTCTCTCTCTCTCTCTCTCTCTCTCTCCACCCCCCCGAGAGACAGAGAGAGACTGAGTAGTTATGTCTGTTAAGGATGCAGAGTATGACCGGAAAGAATAATATTAATAAATATATACATATATATATATATATAATATATATATAATATATATAATATATATATATATATATATATATATATATATATATATATATATCCTGACACTTGCTATTTATTATATAAGGGAGATGTAGACTATCAAAAACAAAGCTATTTGAAAAAAAAAAACTAAAAGAACGAACACCTCGCCCAACTCCGGGTGAAGCCTAATAAAGGACACCCGAGGTCTCTCTAGAAAGAAAGGATTCAGAGAGAATATACAGGAACTCCCAAGCGTGGGACTATAGTAAGAACTGATCCTACAGGTAATAGAAAGCTAGAACGGATCTCTTTCAACTGACTGGAGGTATTAGAAAGGAAGGACTGTACTATTAGAAATGAAAGACTGTATCCTCCGAAGGGGAGGTTAAAGGAAGGCCTGCATCCTCCGAAGGGGAGGTTAAAGGAAGGCCTGCATCCTCCGAAGGGGAGGTTAAAGGAAGGCCTGCATCCTCCGAAGGGGAGGTTAAAGGAAGGCCTGCATCCTCCGAAGGGGAGGTTAAAGGAAGGCCTGCATCCTCCGAAGGGGAGGTTAAAGGAAGGCCTGCATCCTCCGAAGGGGAGGTTTAAAGGAAGGCCTGCATCCTCCGAAGGGGAGGTTAAAGGAAGGCCTGCATCCTCCGAAGGGGAGGTTAAAGGAAGGCCTGCATCCTCCGAAGGGGAGGTTAAAGGAAGGCCTGCATCCTCCGAAGGGGAGGTTAAAGGAAGGCCTGCATCCTCCGAAGGGGAGGTTAAAGGAAGGCCTGCATCCTCCGAAGGGGAGGTTAAAGGAAGGCCTGCATCCTCCGAAGGGGAGGTTAAAGGAAGGCCTGCATCCTCCGAAGGGGAGGTTAAAGGAAGGCCTGCATCCTCCGAAGGGGAGGTTAAAGGAAGGACTGCATCCTCCGAAGGGGAGGTTGGACAGAGAAAGTTCCCACAGTCTAGACAAACAGCCTCATTGGTCCACGGAAGGGGAGAAGGGAAAGAGAGTCGAGAGAGCCTAAAAAGCCTGCTAAGGGGGGCCTTCCTTAAAGATGTAGTTCTTCTACTAGGGCCTCTAGATTTTAACAACCAGACAAAGGAAAGGTACAATAGCCGGAATGGTTCTAGATTCAGCTTCTGATAGACAAAAGTGTTACGCTAGGTAGTAATGGTGCACATACGTGTATAAACACACAAAACAACACACACATACACGCATATATATATATATATATATATATATATATATATATATATATATATGTGTGTGTGTGTGTGTGTGTGTATAATGCATGTATGTGTGTATATATAGATACATATGTGTAAAAGGTAAATAATATAGAGAGCTCAATGAAACATCAATGCAAAATTCATTACTACAACAGCTGAATCTATATGACCAAACCACTTCTATGTTTTTCAGTCAACCGGTGTAAAACATAATCGTACTTCACCATTTACATTTTTTTACTCCTCACGTACTAGCAAACAATCACATCTCCTCCTTTACTTTAGGACCTGTTTTCTGGGTCCTATGTTGCAGGGGAACCCTAATCTCTACCGGACTTTTCGTAATTCATTTCATCACATGCAAGGCATTCAGCATTTCACACCGCATACTGCTCGTTTATTGTCAAATCCACATTATTGACCCACTTAAGAAACAAGTAAACAGTAGGCTCCAGCTTAGTAGCATTAAATACTTTCTAACTCCAGGTCAAAATGTCTATAGTCCATTTCTTTTAGCGATGCATATTTCCACAGACTCGCGGCGGTGCCCTTTTAGCTCGGAAAAGTTTCCGGATCGCTGATTGGTTGGACAAGATAATTCTAACCAATCAGCGATCAGGAAACTTTTCCGAGCTAAAAGGGCACCGCTGCGAGTCTGTGCAAATATGCATCGCTAAAAGAAATGGACTATAGTTACCCTTGGGAAACGTTTTGTAATTAGGTTACTGGCAGCGGACTATTTCCAGACCCAGAAGCTACAGTCGTCTAGCAACCAGACATAATTCATTGTACAGGTCCAAGGCAGAGTTGATTTTCAGGGAACCCTACTTACGTCACTCTGGAATTCGAACCTTGGCCCCTTTCAGAAAAGTGACATGAATTGTTACCCTTACATTAAGAGTATATAAACACACACACACAACATATATATATATATATATATATATATATATATATATATATATATATATATATTTATATATATAAATTATTATATATATACATATATGAATATATATGAATATATATATATATATATATATATATATATATATATATATATATATATAAATCATTATATATATACATATATGAATATATATATATATAAATATATATATATATTATATATATATAAAATTTAATATACATACATATATATAACTAAAACTTAATTCAAAATTTAAAATTTGATATATATATATATATATATATATATATATATATATATATATATATATATATGTGTGTGTGTGTGTGTGTGTGTGTATGTATGTATACACTTATACAAATCTTCAAGTTTCTCTGTCTTAAAAGATGTGTCTACTTGTCCCGTGAAGTCACCTGGCATTCATTCAGCGCTGGCCTGGGCAAGTGATCGATACGCGAATCAAAATGTGTCATACTTTAAATTCAACAACAGAGAAGAAAGGCGAAGGTTACATACAGGCAGTATAGTAAGGTCAGATCAGAAATCATACTCTAAAAATATATAATACAAAGGGAATATTTCATCCCCCAGCTTAATTATCTAGGCGCCTTATTGTTCGAGAGTTCATTGTGTTGGAGCGTTCATTTTTTTGTTCAAATTAGGTAACAAGTTCTTCATGGTTGTTCTTGCAATTACTAATGTCTTTATAACATATAATCATCATTTATAATTAATGTCAATATTTGGTTAGATTAATGGCTACTAAATTATGACCATTATTACAATTTATTATAATTAATATTCTTAGCAGCTGGGTTTACTAGTTGGTCACACATAAATTCTACATCACTAACAATTCCCATAAAACCATCATTTCTATGCTTGCGAGTATGTCAACGCGTTTGCGTGCACGCGCGCGTAGCCTGAATATGCTGCGGTGGAGTGGCAAGGAGAAAAGAGACACAACTGCGTACACTATGAGGCCAAGGTCGTGTACGTCAATAAAGCGAGAAGGGGGCGTGGCACACGAGCACAGCTCACCCCTTGCCTCAAACCCAACCCCCCGACACCCCCACCTATGCATTTAAGTTCGTTTTCTAGGCGAGATTGTGGAGATTATCGACATTACTTGCATGATCGCCTACTCTTCAATCTGACCTCCCTCTTCCCTTATATTTTCACGCAAGCTACGTTTTACTCTACACCTCTATGGCACACTCCCACAATGCACCCTGACGAAACGGGTACACTGTTCACACTGCATCAATACTAATTTTTTATCTAATCGACTCAGCATACGCATACACTGCAATTACAGAAATAACTAAATTGTATTATATAATCTAGGGACATACGTACGCTAATATCTTGGGCAACAGTGTCTAAAGCGAAACTCCTATGTTTTCGTATACCTTTTACTAAGGATATCAAGGCGCTTTTAACGTGAAGCCATAGAAATAAGCCCAGTTATTTCATATTACCTTGCAATCAGAGTACATTGTAATTTTTATTCCCTTCAGGGTACGTATATATAATCACCCTCACCCCCCCAAAAAAAAAAACTCACTTATAAATACATTGTAACATTTACAATATCCCTTGATACATTACCCATACATTGATGCAATACACCATGTACTTTCTTCCCAATAAAATAACAAATCACGGCTTCTTTTAAAAGTAAAGTCTTACGTAACCTTAAACCGTGAAGCCGGTAAATGATCCATAAAAGGGGCCGAAAAATAACAGTAATGTAGGTTAGAGAGAGAGAGAGAGAGAGAGAGAGAGAGAGAGAGAGAGAGAGAGAGAGAGAGAGAGAGAGAGAGAGAGAGAGAGAGAGAGAGAGAGAGAATTTACAAGATTGTAAAAATATATACAACTAAATTTTGTGATGTTATTTGTGTATACGAAATACTAGAAAATAAGTCTCAAGATAATTAAGGTTTTAATATGCATATCTATAAACAAAAAAGCTTCTGGTCTTTCGCTGATAAAAATCTTTTATTACACGGTAATAGCTATGGTACTTAGGAGTAGCGAGATTTCATATATACTTATTACAACAAGATAAAGATCTTGTACAGATCTTAGATCTGAAAGTTAAAGTAAAATTCAAAAGGTACGTCATGAAAGTAATTTCTTTTAATGTATCTTATGAAATTTAGCGAACATCTCTCAAAATTAATATAATTGTTATTTTACTCTCCCATCAAAAATCTAAAGAAATAAGGTAATATTGAGGTATATGTTCTCAAATACTAATTCTATATTAGCATACATTTTTAATTAAATGTTACTTTTATGCTCTCGTTAATGTTAAAAGTTCATCACCAGTAAAATGTTACACATAATTCAGAATATGGATACACATTGTGTTTTACATATCAAGATCATATTATTTAGATAACTGTCATCAACAGCAACTTGTACTGGAATAATCACCAACAAAATAGATACCAGTCCCATTTACTGCAAGTCTTATCAGCCCCCAAAAGAACAGTCTTTTAAGCCTGAATCTAACTTTAGTGTAATGTGACCTCCCTTTACATAGTGGTTGAAGAATGTGGGGCCAAAGTTAACTGAACCTGATAATATAAATACCTGTAGTTTAGGGATAAATTATCCGCTATAGTTTCCCTACACACACACACACACCACACTTAGACACTCTCAATACCGACAGCTGCTCCTACCAGAAAGATTCCAAGGTCTATAGCGAGTTGGAGTAAGGGTCGTTGCTCGCCAAAGAGCATCCACCTTTCATCGGTAAAAGCTCCCTAAGCAGCACAGACAGATTGGGAGACCTAATAACACCGATTAAGAGCACATTAAAGACCCTACTAAGACCAACGAAGACTTGGTTGAAACACCATTCAAGGCATTGAGAGAACAATAATGACAGACTGAGACCAATAAAGACTCGGTTGAAACACCAGTCAAGACATTAAGAGAACAATAAAGACAGAATGAGCCCAATAAAGACTTGGTTGAAACACCAGTCAGGACATTGAGAAAACAATAAAGACAGAATGAGACCAATAAAGACTCGCTTGACACACCAGTCAAGACATTGAGAAAACAATAAAGACAGAATGAGACCAATAAAGACTCGCTTGACACACCAGTCAACACATTGAGAAAACAATCAAGATAGAATGAGACCAATAAAGACTCGGTTGACACACCAGTCAAGACACAGAGAACAATAAAGACACACCGAGAGCAATAAAGACACCGTTGAAAGACCAATAAAGCCAAATTGAAAGAACAGCAAAGACAGACTAGGATAGTACCAATAAGTGCATGCTTTAAACACCAATAAAAACCGATTGAGAGCAAATAAACACTGATCGAGTGACCAATAACGACCGATTGAAAGAACAATAAATGAAAATTGTTGACAGAACAGATTGAGTGACCAATAAAGATGACTAAAAGGTCGATATAGACCGATTGAGAGAATACTAAAGTTAGACTCAGACCAATAAAGACGATTGAAATGAAAAGACCGATTGAGAGACCAGTACAGACTGATTGATAAATCAAAAAAAGGACTTTTGATCAACCACCCTCACACCGACAAAAAACGGGTTTTCATCTAGGTAACTAACAAACACTATAATGACTGAAGGGAAGGGGACACACAAAATGTTTTGTTTATTCATTAGAAAATAGGATCCATCATATGACGAACAGTATAAAAGCGGTGCACGTTATCGAAGCATTAGGCTATTACCTTTGCATGCAGAGGCTGACTGAGGGCAATGAACTAAAGCCCTGTCCATACGATCGGGCATGCCCGACGGGCAAACAATGATACCAGGCCACAATAGTTAGTGAAAATGAGGGTTGATGACGTCAGAAGCTGGAAAACTAAAGGCAGGGATCTGGCAACACTGTATGATGCCAGATCCCTGTCTGGTTTTCCCGCTTCAGACGTCATTAACCCTCATTCTTACTAACTATTGTGGTCTGGTATTACTGTTTGCCCGTCGGGCATGCTCGATCGTGTAGACAGGGCTTAAAGGATCAACCTAAAGACACGTGAGGGGAAAAGTAACAATACTCGATTCATAAAGAAGAAAGATTAGTTCATTAACACCAGAAACAAATATGCCAAAAGTAAGCAGCTCTTCTAGGAGAAGGACACTCCAAAATCAAACCATTGTTCTCTAGTCTTTGGTAGTACCATTGCCTCTGTACCATGGTCTTCCACTGTCTTGGGTTAAAGTTCTCTTGCTTGAGGGTACACTCGGGCACACTATTCTATCTAATTTCCCTTCCTCATGTTTTGTTAAAAGTTTTTATAGTTTATATGGGAAATATTTATTTTAATGTTGTTAATGTTCTTAAAATATTTTTTCTTTTTTTTTTCTTTCCTCACTGGGATATTTTCCCTGCTGGACCACTGAGCTTATAGCATCATGCATTTCCAACAAGGGTTGTAGCTTAGCAAGTAATAATAATAATAATAATAATAATAATAATAATAATAATAATAATAATAATAATAATCAATTTCCATTGCATCGGTCTGTAAATAGTGTCGAATTTGCCAGTTTTCTTTAAAAAAATCTTTAAATCATTGTTCAGTTGAGAAAATCTTAACCAGCGGTGCAATAACACAAGGCCAATTAAGAGCCTTTATTTATTGGTGCAAAGTTTGTAACGAAGTTAAAAGACACAAGAAACTGTAGCAATATTTGACAGTAATCTGAAACAATATCCTTATTTGATAAATCTCCAATACCTCTATCTGAAGTTTATCAAATGAAGGATCTCTTCCTGATAAAAAATTAACAATAAGGTATCAACTTTTAGGACACCAAGCGTTCAGAAACTTGCCTCAAACCTCAGCTATCTGGCACAAGCTTTTTACAATGTGTCCCAAACGTGAAGGTTTACATTTATATGCAGTGATATTGCAGTAAATCTCAACGTACTAGCGCAAGCGGCAATGAAACCTTGAAGCAAACATGATAACAAATTTCCATCTGGTGCAAAACGTAAAGGGTCCTAAAAATAGCAGAAAGAAATATTTTCAAAAGGCCTCCTCGACCGACACTCGACTCTTCCTCTGACGCTGAGGAATACGTTGAATAATTTGCTTGTCGGTCACCTTAACCTTTACACAACATGTGCCATTCCATGCTTTCAAGCGATCGATCGCCAAAAAGAATTTTGTTTCCGGGTAACAGATTTACTCAGACGCCCCTGGAAAGAACGTAGTAATTTCTCACCTGATATTTTATATTGATTGATTGATTTGAGGTTTTCTGGCGTAACAGAGTACATTTTAAGAGGATTGCACGAAAGGTTTTGATTATATGCAATCCATCTAAAGATTAACGACCCTAGTTGGAAAAGCAGGATGCTATAATCCAAAGGGCTCCAACAGGGAAAATAGCCCTGTGCGGAAAGGAAACAAAGAAAAATAAAATATTTCAAGAGCAGTAAAGGAGTGATATTACGGTCAACAACCCGTAAAAGATAACAACCAAGTATGATAAAATTACGGTCGCCTGTCTTTTAATGAAATACGGCTGAGGTCAGTATATTTTTACGGAGAATTTCCGATTAAAATTACGGTTTTTTAAGTGTGTGTTACCAACTCCAGTGCTTCTAAGCATTTCTATTTGGTAAAAGAGGTGAAAATGTTATATAACATGCATGAATAGATAATTCAATTTTGAGGTGGTTTGGTCACAAAATAAATGAATGAAGAGTATGCTAATCATAAGTTCTAGCTGG
>NC_090754.1:30069984-30084984 GCF_036898095.1 Palaemon carinicauda | reverse complement strand
AGGAATGCTCTTAAAGAGTAAGTTTTCTTAAGAATCAATTGCATTGTATATTGATGAAGGTAGGAGAGGGGAAGGGAGAGGGGAAGGGAGAGGGAAAGGGAGAGGGAAGGAGAACAAGGTCCAGGAATCCAATCTCTAATTCTTAGTTGCATGACAGACACACATACCTGACGTCATTAAGAGTTTTGTGACAAAACATACAGATTGCTAGTATATAAAATGCATCAGAGAGAGAGAGAGAGAGAGAGAGAGAGAGAGAGAGAGAGAGAGAGAGAGAGAGAGAGAGAGAGAGAGAGAGAGAGAGAGAGAGAATATATATATATATATATATATATATATATATATATATATATATATATATATATATATATATATATATATATATATATATATAATGGGGAGAGAGAGTATATTTATGTGTATACCAACCACAAATTATTATTATTATTATTACTAGCCAAGCTACAACCCTAGTTGGAAAAGCAAGATGCTATAAGCCCAAGGGCTCCAATAGGGAAAAATAGCCCAGTGAGGAAAGGAAATAAGGAAATAAATAAATGATGAGAATAAATTAACAATAAATCATTCTAAAAACAGTAACAACGTCAAAACAGATATGTCCTATATAAACTATTAATAACGTTAAAAACAGATATGTCATATATAAACGATAAAAAGATTCATGTCAGCCTGGTCAACATAAAAACATTTGCCCCAACTTTGAACTTTTGAAGTTCTACTGGTAATTAATATAGATTTTTACAGTATAATCACTAAAAAAACTGAACATTCCTTTATGATAAAATATTTTTGACTGAGCAAGGACTCTAACCCATGCCTCTGAATTGAAACCATCCCCAGCAGTAGACTACCAATGAGCCATCAGGGGAAATATTAGGTTCATTCTACGCCAACTGCACATATCTCTTTCTTAAATGACTCATTGGTAGAGTTTACTGCTGGAGACATTTAACTGAGGTACAGGTACTGGCCCAGCCCGAACCATTCATTATAAAAGAATCTTTATTGGATATATATTTCCAAGGTTAAAATTCAATATTAAATCCCATTCGTCGTTGATATTTACGAATGAAAGTCACGTGTTAGTAACAATTGGATGCGTGTGTGTGAGTATCATCAGCTCGATAGTTTATATAGGAGATATTTATTGTTGTTACTCTTCTTAAAATATTTTATTTTCCTTTTTTCCTTTCCTCACTGAACTATATTCCCTGTTGGAGCCCTTGGGATTATAGCATCCTGCTTTTCCAACTAGGGTTGCAGCTTAGTAAGTAATAATAATAATAATAATAAAATATATTACACATAAAGTAAAAACACTAGTGTCGCTATACGCTGATTTTAGCGAAGGTTCATCGAAGATATCTTATTACTCATGTGACCGACATCTTTAATTTCACGTACTCAAAGACGCATCATCCGACACCAAAACCACTCGAGAATTCATCTCCTTGAGATGCTCCTTAAAATAACTCCTTTCATTCGGTCTAAAGTTGTGTTCTAAAGCTTGTTTTGACATAACTCCTACTTATAATAAATCAAGAACTAGGTACAATAGAGTTTATGAACATAAAAAAAGAATAACAAACAACATTACGTAATGACATTCACTTTCTAAACTGGCCTTAATGTGACCCATTAGTGAAACCCCGACAAGATTCTCATGAATGGATTGAAAGAGGCATAAAAGATTAAATGTGTACCGTGTAAACCATACATGTATGTATGTACGTATTTTATGAAAGTGTCATTTAAAGCGGGCCAGGAAGGGCCACTTACTCTAAATTGCTTTGACATTGCCTTTGAGCCTTTAAACCTAAAAAACGGCCTTCAATTAACCCAGATCACCGATGGCTTACATTCTGAACTAGTTCAGTACCTTCATTGGTTGCCAATTAAAATTCTCGGTAAAACATCATCACATATTTACATAATTCTTATAGTTTTAAATCTTCTTTTTTTTTAATCTAAAAAAAAAAAATTGTTTCGACTAACGCCCATGAAAATAACATATCTCCTGTCAGCGTGGCCTCGACTCGACCGATGGCACTAGAACCGGCCGCTCCCATTTCAACTTGGCCCTCATCTCGTCCTCGAGTGGAATAATACAGATCTTAATCTCAAAGTAACTCGGAACAGCTGCAGCATCATTGACTTGATACCCTCTGTACACCCTTTCCCACCATTACCCCCAACCTCATCTGACGAGAGAGAGAGAGAGAGAGAGAGAGAGAGAGAGAGAGAGAGAGAGAGAGAGAGAGAGAGAGAGAGAGATGGCATATCTCAAAACACCTCGGTGCGTTCCTCATCCAGTAAATGATATCCTCTCTCCTCTCCATCTGAACACAAATCACGATTAGCCGACAAGAAGAGACAGATCTGAAATATAAATGCAGAAGATGCACACCAAACCCCATAAGGACCTTCGTCGTGTATGACGCAATACCATACTTGCAACGTCGTCACGTTTTTTTTTTTTTTTTTTTTGCCTCCGACTTGGTCTTGGGATAATGAAGACCTCGCTGCTTGTTAATTCCTGCAATGCATGATTTCTTAATAACACGCCCATCTTGAGAAACTCTTTCATGTAAATTGATAGCGATGGAAGATGACTCTATAGTACACTGTTAAAAAAAGCCCGTAATTTGAATCGGAAATTCTCGTTAAAAACCTATTGTTCTCTGCTGTATCAGTAAATTTATAGGCGACCGTAAGTTTACCCTACTTTTTTATCATATTTGACGGTTTGGTGACCGTAATATTACTCATTTACGTCAATATATCCGTTTTTTAAAACGGTAAATCCCGGAATAAATGGTGCCAGAAATTTACAGTTTCTTTAACGCAATTTTTAACAGTGTAGATCTTTAACTACGAATACGAATGAACGACGTTATTTAACTATACAGTGCATATCTCAATTTGAAAAAACGCCGAGCAAAGACGAGCCACGAAAACAACGCCTCGGAAACCCCACCAGGAACCAGGGAACCGAAGGAGATCCAACTCATTGATCCAGCCCCGCCACTAACGCTGACACAGGATTGCCACAGACACTGGAGCACAACCATACCACCTCCTCTTTCTCCGTGTCAGATTCACGTTCCGTCTCTTTCTCTTTCCCTCTATTTTGATTCCTGGCGAACGTAAACAAGCGAGTGCGAGGCTGGGAGTAATTATTTACAAGTGACCCGAGTTCCGAACATGCAAATGCACAGGGTAACCATAACCTTGATAACAAAGAAATGGTTGTTAGCGGACTCTGAGGATATCCCCGTCTGGGGTGAGATTATTCACCTTCTGACAGCCAGACAGTACGTCCTTCTCTCTCTCTCTCTCTCTCTCTCTCTCTCTCTCTCTCTCTCTCTCTCTCTCTCTCTCTCTCTCTCTCTCTCTCTCTATCCTAACTGACCTTTGATCAATTCAATACTTGGCAAAAATCCTCTTTCAGAGAGAGAGAGAGAGAGAGAGAGAGAGAGAGAGAGAGAGAGAGAGAGATCCTAACTGACCTTTGATCAATTCAATACTTGCCAAAATTCAACTTTTAGAGAGAGAGAGAGAGAGAGAGAGAGAGAGAGAGAGAGAGAGAGAGAGAGAGAGAGAGAGAGAGAGAGAGAGAGAGAGAGAGAGAGAGAGAGGAAGTTAACGCAGTCTTAAACTATAATTTCTTGCCCTCCTCCAGAGAACTCAAGAACAGCTGCCAACAGAAAACAAGAGAGAGACGATCACTCCACTTGTCATCAGACATGAGGGGAATACGAGGGGTCAATCGACGAGGGAGAACGTGTCAATTAATGAAGGATATTAATGTAAATGAATCAGCCAGTGATATAAAGTAATTCACCCATTAACAAATTGGGTAAATGTGTCAGTCTTCGAGGAGATAGCTTTCAATTGGTGAT
The DNA here is from genome assembly GCF_036898095.1 of Palaemon carinicauda. Classification (NCBI taxonomy): domain Eukaryota; kingdom Metazoa; phylum Arthropoda; class Malacostraca; order Decapoda; family Palaemonidae; genus Palaemon; species Palaemon carinicauda. The sequence goes on along the minus strand of NC_090754.1, from coordinate 30,081,061 downwards.
GAGGGGTGTCAACAACTGAGATGTGTGTGTTGGTAAAAAGGAAAATTGTTTAATTAATGAGGAAACTAGAGGCAACTAACATGGAATTACTGCAAATTAACAATCATCTAAGCGAAAAGGTACGAATCGTCGAAAAAAGTATATAAAATTCTACACGAAATACAAAAAACCCGAATCTGAAGAACAAGTGAAAATCAACGAAGAACAGGTGAACATCTATGAAGAACAAGAGAAAATCATGAAGAACAAGTGAAAATCAACGAAGAACAAGTGTAAATCAATGAAGAACAAGTGTAAATCAATGAAGAACACGTGAAAACCAGCGAAGAACACGTGAAAATCATGAAGATCAAGTGAAAATCAACGAAGAACAAGTGAAAATCAACGAAGAACAAGTGAAAATCAACGAAGAACAAGTGAAAATACGAAGAACATGTGAAAATCAACGAACAGAAAAAAATACTAGGAAAAATAACTATTATTAATTAGAATAAAGTAGTAATTAACATGAGATAAAAAGTAAGGTGCCGATCAAAACGCCAGCTCGGCATGGAATCGCCGAAAACGCTGCCTGACAGTACGTGCAGCAAGCACCCTTCTTCTTCTTCTTCGCCTTGGCCACGGGTTGGAGAGGAGGACACGCGTGCCAAGCTCCTCTCGTGGCGGCGATCAATATTGTTACGGCGCAAACACACTTGAATCATCGCTTCCAATGCAACCAAGTTGGTTGCAACCACCAGGAGGATTGGCAGAATCTACCGAAGTGGGTGATGAACCTCGGGGCCTTTACAAACGTTTTAATATAAAGATGGAATAGCCATATTCACATATATAACCTAGCATATAATCTTAATGTGTGCACTACAAATTCAGTGAATATACACACAAAGATTATATATATATATATATATATATATATATATATATATATATATATATATATATATAAAGCTCTCTATTTATCTATATCTTGAAAGTTACTTGAAGAAAGCACCGCCCTAAGTAAATCGCGCAGCTGACAACACTTCCAAGTAACATCAGCGAACGAACGTTTTTCTTCCGGCTATGAAACGTTTTCAACGGACAACTCTCTGCTTGTGAAGTAGACATCAATACATTTATTCCTACCAGAATTTGGAGGATTACTAAGATCTTATAAATCTCAACATAAATAAGATCTTGCTACTTTTCCTTCATGTGGGACTTGGCAATCATTGACTGAACATAGATAATTACAACCCTTTAAGTTTTAAAGCACTAGTATGTTATGCAACTTGATAAGACAACATTGTAAACACATCCCTGATACAAGGCTTCAGCTCTATAGATAGGAGAAACTATCTAAATATGACAGAAGACTGTAACAACATTCAGAAGACAATCCAGCCCCTTTGACAGAAGACTCAGCAACTCAATTTGACAGAAGATTCAGCAACTCAATTTGACAGAAGACACTAAAACTCAATTTGACAGAAGACACTAAAACTCAATTTGACAGAAGACTCAGCAACTCAATTTTACAGAAGACTTTGCAACCATATTAGCATAAGGCTAATAGCACTCAATAGAATATTCTGCAACAATATTTAACAAAAAGGACAGCAACAATACTTAGCATAAAAAACTCTACAACAATATTTTGCAGATGAGCCAAATAATATTTAGCATTAGACTGCAACAAAATTCAACAGACTACAGCAAAAAAATATCCAGAAGATTCTCCATCAATATTCAGCAGACGACTGCATTAATATCCAGCAAATGACTGCAACAATATCCGGCAGAAAACTCTCCATCAATATTAGGCAGAAAACTCTATCAATACTCAGCAGAAGATTCTGCATTAATATCCAGCAGAAAACTGCATCAATATCCAGCAGAAAACTCGACATCAATATTCAGCAGAAAACTCTCCATAAATATTCAGCAGAAAATTCTCCATTAATATTCAGCAGAAAACTCTCCATTAATATTCAGCAAAAGACTGCAACAATATTCAGCAGAAGACTGCAACAATATTCAGCAGAAAACTCTATCAATACTCAGCAGAAGATTCTGCATCAATATCCAGCAGAAAACTGCATCAATATTCGGCAGAAAATTCTCCATTAATATTCAGCAGAAAACTGCATCAATATTCAGCAGAAAATTCTCCATTAATATTCAGCAGAAGCCTCTCCATCAATATTCAGCAGAAGACTGCATTAATATTCAGCAGAAAACTCTCCATTAATATTCAGCAGAAGACTCCATTAATATTCAGCTGAAGATTCTGCATTAATATCCAACAGAAGACTGCAACAATATTCAGCAGAAAATTCTCCATCAATATCCATCAGAAGACTCTGCATTAATATCCAACAGAAGATTGCAACAATATCCAGCAGAAAACTCTCCATTAATATTCAGCAGAAGACTGCATTAATATTCAGCAGAAAACACTCCGTCAATATCCAGCAGAAAACTCTCCACCAATATTCAGCAGAAGACTGCAACAATATCCAGCAGAAAACTCTCCATCAATATTCAGCAGAAGACTGCAACAATATACAGAAGAAAACTCTGCAACCCTGTTCCCAGAGAACACTGCAAACTTTAATTTAATAGATGGCTATGCAATTCCTTACTCCACCTGAACTGAGCATCTTAATTCATTCTAAAACTTTGAAACCCTTAAGACAAGAAAGGTTCAAAGGCTCACTCCATAATAAAGCCACCCAAAAATATTATGAGACTGTCACGTTAGTCAAGGAGACTAATCTCGACCAAACCGCTAAATGCACACCTCTGAAACTTTTCATTTCGATACAGAAATGATAATCAGGCGACTGGTCCTTCGACGAAATAAAAACGAGAGGATGGTGGTATTACGGAGCACCTGAAAAAATGTAGGGATGCGAGAGACAAGATAAAAACACGAAAGCCAATGTGAAAATAAAAACGAAATATAATGTGCTATTACATTAGAAAATAAAACACAGAAGGGACCTTGAGTCCTTAACGCATGCCATGCACAAATATATTCTCCACAGTGGATACTACTTGATGAAGAAGAAGAAGAAGAGACGGAGGGATATTCTGGAGAAGACAATGACCAAGAGGAAGAGGTAAATGAAGTGAGGAAGCCCTTATCAATATCGTCATTACCAATTTCATTTGGTAATGAAGCGCGAGTTAGGAGATAATGAATGGAGAAGTGTTAGATTAAAAGCTCAAGATAGAGACGACTGGCGAATTCTAACCGAGGTCCTTTGCGTTAATGGGCGTCGGAGATAATGATGAAAGAAAAACTCAGAAGTGGCACACGAGGAACAAACAAAACACGAGTTTTTCCTTAGTCCCCCCATGTCACATTGCTCCAAACTAGTCTCATTAATTCTTACTTTAAACAATGTGCTCTGTCTCATTAATACTAAGAGATTAATATTTAACTATTTCTAAACGGTCGAGTATTTAGGAGTGTTTATTAATTTAGTGGCTTGTTAGCGACAAAGCGAACTATACTTTGATGAATATGCATTTACATTTGTGAACATTACATTGTATTAATATTTGTTGAAAATGGTAGTCTGCATTTTTTATCTACATTTCCAAAAAATAAGAATATCATTTTTGGGACATTATACATATTCACGAAAATACACGCACACAACATATATATATATATATATATATATATATATATATATATATATATATATATATACTGTATATATATGAGTGTGTGTACTGCACTCCTCTTTCGAAGAAAATTTCATTATTAAAAAAAATCTTTCTTCGTTAAACCAGATCGGAAAAAAGTCCTTAAGTGTTTAATAAATTAAGGATATTAACATATTCTATATGAGAAAAATTCAAATTTGTTAAAACGTTAGTAAATAAATCAAATTTACAAGTAAATCAACTTTTTCAACACGAAGTTATCAAAGTCACGATCATCTACGATTCTACGGTCATAACTATTAGAGACTCGTACCTAGTTTATAAAATCAAACACATAAAACCCAAGCATTTTTTAAAACCCTCTTTCCCAAAAGACAATTATTATTAATTATTACTTGCGAAACTACAACCCTATTTGGAAAAGCAGGATGCTATAAGCTCAAGGGCTCCAAATGGGATAATAGCTCAGTGAGGAAAGGAAATAAGGAAATAAACTACGAGAGAAATAATGAATATTGAATATATTAAGAACATTCAATCATTAAAATAGATCTTCCAGTTACACATTATAAAAACTTGAAAGAACCCAGAGGAAGAGGAATCAGATAGAATAGCGTGCCCGAGTATACCCTCAAGCAAGAGAGTTCTACCCCATTACAGTGGAAGACAATGGTACAGAGGCTATACTAGTAAGGAACTAAGATTCGAAATAGTTATCGGTATCAATTATATGGCAATTTGTCAATTCAGCGATTTGTCTACTCCCTATCTATCCGCTTGCAAACAATTCTCACCTATGCCAAATTTTACCCATTGTTTCAAATTAAGTTCTACCATCTGAAAAATACCAGCTTTTTCTATAAGTTCCCAAAACATTATCATTACTTGCTAAGCTACAACCCTATTATTATTGTTATTATCATTATTAGCCAAGCTACAACCCTAGTTGGAAAAGCAAGATGCTACCAGCTCAAGGGCTTCAACAGGGAAAAATAGCCCATTGAGGAAAGGGAATGAGGAAATAAATAAATGATGAGAAAAAATTAACAATAAATCATTCTAAAACATTAACAACGTCAAAACAGATGTGTCATATATAAACTATTAACAACGTCAAAACAGATGTGTCATATATAGACTATAAAAAGACTTATGTCAGCCTGTTCAACATAAAAGCATTTGCTACAACTTTGACTTTGAAGTTCTGATTCAACTACCCGATTATGAAGACCATTCCACAGTTGGAAAAGAAAGACGCTATAAGCCCAAGAGCTCCAACAGGGAAAATAGCTCGGCGAGGAAAGGAAATAAAAGAGATAAATAAACTACAAGATTTAACTATGGTTTGCATAACAAACATTATACATATTAAAAACTAAACTCAATCTAAGCCTCACCAAAACATAATCCTTCACATTCCACGTTCTGCCATAATATATCAACATGCTATTTTTCCCTGTTGGAGCCCTTGGGGTTATAGAATCTAGCTTTTCCAACTGAGGGAGGTTTTATCGTTTAAATTGTAATAATAATAAAAATAATTCCATGAACAGATTAGGTGCGTGGCACCATCCTCTCCATCCCTACCCCACGATTCCCTCCCGACTCCCAGTCAATGTGAGGCCTCTCCAAACGCCAATTGGCCTGATGCCAGAACACCACCACGCCCCCCCCCCCCCACCCCCTCCAAGCTGCATTTTCTGGAGGCATTCAACCAGACAAACTCTATGACCTGCCCAACAGCTAAAAAAAAAATACCCCAGACGACCAGCCTTCTACGACTGGAAATAAGAGAGAGAGAGAGAGAGAGAGAGAGAGAGAGAGAGAGAGAGAGAGAGAGAGAGAGAGAGAGATAAATACGCAGATAGACCAATAGGGATGTCTATTATCATTAATAATATTTTTATTATAAGCTAAGCTATAACCCTAGTTGGAAAGGCAAGTTACTGAAAACATATGGGCTCCAACTAGGAAAAAGAGCCCAATGAGGAAAGGAAAAAAGGAAATAAACAAACTACAAGAGGTAATGGACACAAATCTGCGGAAACATGAAAATTTTATTTAAGATTTATATAGCCCATTGGTGGAAAACCCTGTAAAGAAACTATGAAGTAAAAGTTATAAAGAGGAAGTTGGACAGCAAGACGGAAGAAAGGAAGTGGGAAGGGAGGACAAAAAGGATACAAAAAGTTTAGCCAGGGGAAGAAGAAAAGCTGCAAAGATCTTTAAGTATTGTCTACAGTACACCACGTGAGGTGCACTGACGGCAGATATATGAAGGTTGAAATAATCTAAAGGAGGAACTTTTCCCATACTTAACAGTAATACGGAAATATTACAGATTTCCCCATCCTTGGTCCATAAAGAAATCTCTCTTAACAGTTCCATAGTTTATCTTTTATCTAAAATTGTCCACGACTTATTTCATCCTTATCATTTCTGTTTTACAGTTTATGCTTTACTTTGTCATTGTTTTTCAGCACCAACATGCTTTTCGTTATCTGGCTCCCATGTAATAACATAAATGTCAAATTCCAATATATCAAACAATAATATCAATATCACACTAATAATGATAATTGTGCCAACAAAAACTTCGGCTGAAGAAGAAACACTTTATTATCACTCATTCACTTATGTGCTGAACCTATCTAAATCAACGAATGTTATATCATCCCCATTTTACCCAACTACCAAAAAGTATATAATCAATGAGCGTGATATTCTCCGGAGAGGGAAAACAGACAAAAAAGTAAAAATTTTCAACCCAATATTCTATTTCTAAAATACATTCCATGAGGTGTACAATACATACTGCACACCATTTATGTCTAATTCTGTAAAATAAGATCTCAAAAGTCTCGCAGGAAGAGATCCAGCTTTGCCAAATTGCATGATTATTCAAAGTATGGTAAGCCCTCCGGGGAAATAGTCAAACAGTTAATAAACATTTAAAAGCTGATGGGCGATTTAATCCATTTGTATTTTAATAACCTTCTTATAACAAAATAAATTGATTTTAATTGGATTTGTAATTTAATCTACAGGCTGAATATATATATATGTATATATATATATATATATATATATATATATATATATATATATATATATATATATATATATATATTCAGCCTGTAGATTACATTATAAATCCAATTAAAAAATTCAACTTACAACCGCGAAGTTGACTTGGATAACTCAGTATTTTAATACTGTCTACAAATTATGTATAGGTTTATATTATTTTATTAAAAATGCCATAAATCATGCTTGAAGCATAAAATTGTGAATACTATCGTGAATTATAATAAACAGCTTCTAGCTTCCTTGTCACCATTCTGGATGCAACCGGTTGTCAGAGTTCCCATCCCACCCCAACACTCTCAGAGAGAGAGAGAGAGAGAGAGAGAGAGAACGTAACTTAGTGAGAAGGAAGTATCATTAATACAGTATTCACCACTAATGGAACACAACAAAAGAGCAATTAAGTGCTGGGCAAGTTCCCACTCGACAGACTTGAGGCCAAAATAAAAACAGAAAAAACTATCCGGACTCTTCGTAACCTATTTAAAATTCATGCGAGATGTCTGCCCGCTTGTAAAAGACCGAGCAATTTCATCGTGTACGTATGTCAGTCTAGAGAAAGCATGACGAGCATCTGTTTGTGTAGAGTCTCTCTCATAAACGAGAGATACAACATACACCAATTATAAATTCAGTGGATAACGTGAAATGGAGTCCGTTACAGAAGGCTTAGTTCGAGAACTCTCAATTCTCTCGAAGCCAGTAAACATTTCTATAGGCGGAAAAAAGAAAGCTCATTAAGCTGATGCAAGTTTGCAAGAGGCTGGGAGGATGAATAGCTGATGCACGAGACAGACTATTGATCGAGTCAAGTGAATAGAAATGACAATGCCCCGTGATGTTTGTAAGGAGCCATATTCCATAATAAGTTAGGTATTAAGAAGGCAGCGACCAAGAGAATATAGGAAAACTACAATGACAAAAATTTAGGGTGACGATGAATGGAATGGAAACCACTGCACGAATGAAAGCGCAAGAACATTAAAAGTGTGATCCAGTATACGATAAACCTGGACCAAAGACGAAGATGAAACAGTTAAGTAAATAACAAGTGCTAATAATGCAACCCTTAGAGTACAAAGTAGTAGGTCTTATGATCTTCATTTGTTATATATATATATATATATATATATATATATATATATATATATATATATATACACATATATATACATATATATACACACACACACATATATATATATATATATATATATATATATATATATATATATATATATATTATACATTATACATATATATACATACATATATATATATATATATATATATATATATATATATATATGTATATATATATATATATATATGTATATATATATATATATATATGTATATATATATATATATATATATATATATATATATATGTATATATATATTAATTATATATATATATATATATATATATATATATATAATAGGCTAAATATACGTATATATATACATACACGCACACATTATATATATATATATATATATATATATATATATATACATATATATATATATAGTTACTGAAAGAGAGAGAGAGAGAGAGAGAGAGAGAGAGAGAGAGAGAGAGAGAGAGAGAGAGAGAGACTGGTACAAGACATTCCCTCCAACATCTACTATATCTAAACCTTGACCATTATACTTCACAAATCTTTGATACTATAAAAGGTTAGGCTATAATTAGAAGCATAATTTCAGCCAAAAATTTATTACAAAAGTTAACTGGAAGCATTGTCAACAGATAAACCTTCATATAAAATCTCAGGAGGTAACAAAACTTTGTGCACAATATAATTATAACGTTATTCTTTTAGAGTAGACTAGCTAAAAAGGTTTAACCGTTATTTTAACTAGAAGGCAATCAATATACATTACTGTACAATAAACCTTACATTACATGCCTTGTAGAAAAACTATTTTCCTTTGGGAAAAAAATTGAATTTTACTGAAAGAAACATACAGAATATACCTATCTAAAGCAAATAAAATTCTAAATATGCAATAAAAATAAGAACAATAAGGCTTATTTTTTTGCATAAAACTGCATACTGCACATACTCATCCTACAAAAAAATCAGCATGAGATTGAATTAATAATTACTTATAAAAACAGGATAATTTTGGTAGTACTAGAAAATTAAAATGTTCACAAAAAAATATACTGTAGATTATCTTCAACAATAATTTGAGAAATTTCAATAATAAAATTTTTCGTCTTTCATGTTAGCCCGAAAGCCCTACTTTCAGCTTCACTTCATCCCATGTACTTTGGGCAATTTCCCTTGCTCTACTTGTCCCCTTTTCTAAAATTTCATCAATATATCCTCTATCTTTAGAGATTTCTTCATATGTAGTACGAATAGGCTTAAGATATTCTATAACAGCATCGGCAACCATAAGTTTATATTTTGCACTTTCTATGCCTTTGCATTCATCGGCTATTTCAAGATAGCTTTTACCCGTTACGGCACTATGTATACACATGATGTTTGAAACCCCAGGCCTTTCTTCTAAATCATAAAACACTTCTGAAGTACAGTCTGTTACTGCTTTCTTAAATTTCTCCATAATGGATTCAGGACTATCTGTAATTTCAATCCTGCTTCTTACATCTTCCTCAGACTTAGACATTTTCTTTGTGGGCTGTCTGAGACTTCTAATTCTCGAGGTAGTATCATCGTAAACCATGGAGCGAGGTAAAACAAATGTCTGACCGAATCTATTATTGAAAACCCGAGCCAAGTGAGCTGCAAGCTGGATATGCTGCCTCTGATCATCCCCTACTGGAACATGGGTAGCACGATACAAAAGAACATCCGCAGCCTGTAAAACTGGATACACGTACAAACCTAAAGGGACCTCTTTTAATCTATCACTTTTTTCTTTGAACTGTGGAAGATGCCCTAGTCTTGCCATAGTAGTCAAGCAGCCCAAGACCCAATTAAGCTGTGAATGCTCAGACACTTTAGACTGCTGGAAAAGAATGGCTTTGGATGGATCTATTCCACATGCAATAAGAGAAGCTGCCATTGAAAGAATCTGAGAATGCAAAGTTTTGGGATCCTGTGGCAAAGTTATTGAGTGGAGATCCACTATGCAGTAAATAACATTTTCACCAGCATCCTGCAACTCAACCCATTTCCTCACTGCACCAAAGTAATTACCAAGATGAAGAACTCCAGTTGGCTGGATACCCGAGAAAATAGTTCTTTTGAAAGAATTGCTACTTTGGTTTCTGGAAAAATTAGCACTTTGAAAACTCTTTATTTCTAAAACTTTGGAATTACTTGCAAAAGCACTTTCAACAACACTACTTTTCTCACTGCAAAAACAATGGCAAACAGGTCGCTCAGCTGGATTCAACATGCTTCCAGCAATAACACGGCCATGATGGGGCAAAGGAAACTTCCTAGTGGAGAAGCTGGATGCATGGCTATTTTGAAGAAGCAAAGAACCAAAAACAATCTTCTGTCTCAGGGCTGGCAACCGCATCCTTCCTCTTCCTGCTGAAAACATGATTCTCTACTTAGCTTTCACTTAATGCACAGAAGTTTAAGGTTAAGATATTTCCACTGTCTAGTCAATGGATCCTTATTCACTAAGTTCTAGTATTCAACGAAGACAAATCATCTAACACTTCCTTGAGAATGCAGAGGATTCAAAGTTGCCTTCCACATCACAACACAACTACAAAATACTGCAAATATACTGAGCTCTGTAATATCTCAACAAGAATGCCAACATACAAGCAATAATGGAAAGAAAAGAACATAAAAATCTAGATCAGACAACCCATATCTAATTTTTATCCTATTCACCCTTAATTCATGTGGACATGAAAGATGGAAAAAAACTTATGTTGCTAGCAGCTCATAACATTTCTTTAAACCAGAACAGTAACTAACACACAATTTTCCAAACAACTTTAAATGCAAAAAGGGACAAATCATATTAACAATGTTCCAGAAAGATGTCCCTTAATTTTCATACAGTACTGTAAACAAATTCCGAAAAAATCCTTCTTGAGGTTAAAACCCATCCCTAAAAGCTTCATATAATCCTTTTAAACTTATTTTATTTCATCAAATACACATGATTAAAAATGACGTAAAAACTAAAAACAAAAGTAATAAGCACTAAACTGCATCACGATCGACAAACAAAAAACTTTTAATTAAATTTTTTTTTAAAAGAGCACACAAATAACATATAATGATTTATGTGTATGCTGTAATACTGTACTCTAAAGCATGAAAACAAACAATTTAAATTTCCATAAAGTTTGATAACTTTAAGATGAAACACAATCTAA